>NW_007578130.1:327403-354553 GCF_000690725.1 Stegastes partitus | reverse complement strand
ATGGTTGTGTTTCTATGTCTGGATCATACACTCGGTACTTCCTCATGACGGTCACAGAGCTGGTTAACGTTTCTATCAGAGGATGAACAACAGGTTCGCCTCCGTTTAACAGACATCATGAGGAATCAGCACAGAGAAACATCACAGCCTGGATGGAGGCAGGATTCATCAGTTTCTGCTCCGTTTGCTTCTTTAATAATTAGAGCTGCTGATGAATCTATGAAGCGATGAAGGCAAACGTATTACGCGTGTCAAATCTAATTTCTATGTTATCATCGTATGTATTTCATAGAATCCGTCGGTGATAAATCAATGAGCCAAACAGGCCAAACCGAGCCGTGAAAGACGCCAAACTCAATCAGCATCCTGCACTAATCACGTTTACTGTTTGTATTGTTGCAGCCTCCCATCGTCTCAGCATCACGTCTGCCTTCACACCAGATGAGGAGGACTCTCTCTAATAATGCGTCTGCCGTGATGACAGACTGCTCCTTTATGAGGGAACCTCGTTTCAACCGGGAAGCAGAAACACAAGCGTAATGCGTCGAGCAGCTGACTCATCGTTCCTCAATCTGCCCGTCTCTTCTTCTTCTTTTTTCTTTCAACACTTTTAACAAACCCGCCGTCTTCTCCCCTCCTCCAGCCTTCGGTCTCCCTCTCCCCCTGCTTTATTAACACTCCATTATCTGAACCCTCTTTGCTTTCTCACAGCAAGAAAACAGAAGTGTTTAGATGAAAAAAAAGGAGAGAGAGAGAGAAAGGCTCACCTGCTGTGCTTAAATTTGCTTTGAGGAATTACACTTTAGTTGTTGCGGTTGAAAACCAGAGATGAATTCTACCCTACGTGCTTTTTACCTTCTATAAACTTCTCTGGATTCTTGGCAGCGGCTCCAGGTTCATCCGAGGACAATGCAGATCTGGGAAAACAGCCCCCTTTTTTTTTTCTTCTTCTTCTGCTGCTGCTGCTGCTGCTGCTGCTGCTTACTTATTGAGATGGCGAGACTCCAGAAACCACAACTGATGGAATATCATAAAGACTAACCCACAAAACAGATTTATGATAAGTTTCAATGCTGGCTGCGTCTCTTTCAAGTCACTGATATCTCTCTCCTTGCGGTGAACAGAGCGGAGGATAAGAATCTATCTCCTTCCCATCCTCCGCTTCACCTTCCATGACCCCGTCTAAATCAAAGAGCACTAGTGTTCGCGTTCAACTTGAATGAACCGCTGTTGTCTGTCCCGTGGGCTGTTTGTAGCTCAGCAACCGGGCAGCCAATGAGGAGGGAACTAACGTGTTATAATAATCCGTTTCATCTCGCCGGTCACATCGCTCACGAGACGGCTCGCATCAGCGTCTCAGCAGCAGCAGCACCTTCACGGGTCTGAACCGGGTCACATTAGTGATACAGCAGATTTACCTGTTGACCTGTTTAACATTGTGAGAGAGTGAAGCAGCTCCACGGTTCTGGTGCTGTTGTCTCCAAGGTGCGTCCCTCTGACGGCGTCGTGGCGTCTCTGCAGCGCCGCTGGCGGGTCGTGCTTGTGTTTCAGACAGACTGCAACCTGTTCAGACGGTCAGGTGTTAGTTCCTCCGTCTCCTGTGTGATGTCGAGCAGAAACTCATAAAAGCGCCGACGCTGCATGTCAGCGACGCGTCAGCGTTTCATCCCGTGAGCGATTCGATTAGATGTCGGTTTGTGGATTTACAATAAAACGAAACGATAACAAATCTGTTTAAAGAGCCTATACGGCTGTAAAGGTGAATTTTAGATGCGATGCGTACACATGCAGAACAAATAATTCAGTCTGAGCTGAAGCTACGGCGACTCGCTGCAATCTGAGGACATTTCTGCAGCTTTATCAGATTAAACATTCAGAGCAGAAAGAGCAGAAACTTTAGGGAAACAACAGAAGGAACGGAGCTCCTGCAGCGTTCAGGGCTCACATCTATAGTTATAGCTAATGTATGCACGGCCACTGTGTCTGCAGTCAGATCAACTCAGACCGCAGGAAGCTTCACATGAATCAAGGTGAAAACACGTCATAACACACACTGCCTGCAGGGGGCACAAGCGCCAAACTACCACAACTTTACCTGTAGGTGGCGCACGTCTGCAAAACTCTGACTCGTTGTAACGCCGTCTCACGTTCACTAACTTTACGCGTGATGTTATCTGATGTCACTGGTTCTGGGAAAAAAACTGATTCGTGAACTAAACAGAACAACAGAGACAAACTCTGAACGAGCATCCAAAGGCCGATGCCGGATTGTATCGGCTGGAGTCCGTTGGGTCTGACGGCAGAACATCATAAAAACAACCACACGATACCGAGTGATTCTAAATCAGCCTCTAGATGTTCGCTGAAGACACTGTGCTGATGTCCTCCGTATCCACCCAGACAGGAAGTTGTGTCAGTGAGCAGATGATGTTGTGGACGCTGTGTAATACAGAGAACCGGTCGCCGTGGTGATCCTGTGCTGATGCTAGGTGAGCATGGACAGTTCAAATAACCACAGAAAAGATGAAATATCCCGTACGTACGCTGAGGACGGTCGGTCTGATTTATCGGTGCCGTACAGAAGGACATGGACACCGAGTCTTCGCCGCTAACCTCGCCGTGGACGAGAATAGCACCTGTAACCGTGGCAACCGTACACAAATAGGGCGACGTGCCGCGAAACTGCTGAGATGTAAAAAAAAAAAAAAAACAGATTAATGTCACCGAGGAAAACTAGACTAGAATCTATTTTTAGTTTCCTAAAACTAACAAGACTCAAGTGAGTAAAATCCGTCTGAAGGATTTTCATCTAAGGATGGAAACTAAAGACCTGATGCTGAGATCTGCAGCTCTGGTTCTGCTCTGGTTCTGCTCTGTGCAGGGGAGTGACTGCGGATCTAAACTGCTGGTGCTGCAGCTGGAGCTGATTCCAGTTCGTCACATCGTCGCTGATCTTTTTCATATCGCTGCATCGAGGTCGTGTCGCTGACGGCCGGACGACGGCGGGGAGACCACACACCAGCTGCAGCTAAAAATAAATCGGTTTTACAGAATTTATAAGGGAATTAGTGCAAACAAATTATAACTGGAACAGGCTGGAAGCCGGAGGAGTGAGCGAGAGGCTGGCTGGCTGCCATCACCTTATTTAATGGAGCCAGACCAGGTGAGCTGGATCCGCCCCCCCAGTAGCCTCCTGCAGAGATAAACCTGTCCACAGGGTCATCGCAGTTCAATTAAAGCTCTAATTATTTTGTTTTCACATCCTCTTAACCGTGTGTGAAGGCAGAGCCGGATACTTCAGGGTTTTTTCTCTACGCTGTGTGTCCTGCTGAGCCCTTCACATCCATATTTACGCGGTTCTGAGAGCAGCGAATACAAACGGACGATTATCTCGTTGGTTATTTATGGTGAGGAAACGTCTTTATGAACGCTTCCACTTGACCTACATGTCTGTCAGGTCCGACTGCGCCTCATCTGGGCTGTAATCCTTCGATTATTCATCAAATTCATAAATATTTGCCAGAAAAACTTCCCGCCTGCTTGTGGGAGACGCTCTGTGTGCAGGTCGGGGGCTTTCTGGCGAGTCTTCACACGAGCGAGCGCTTCCAGTTGTCTGTGGCCTTATTTGCACTCCCTGAGTAATGATGATGGTGAGCCTGTCGCAGGATGTCCTCATGTGGCTTCTTTCACTGCTGCCTGTTTGAGCTTATTAGTGAGTGCCCGTCTGTACACTCATTGATGCCAGTCCTCAGGACAGATGGTGGCAAGACAGGGTGAGTGAGAAAACCTCTGACACACTCCCTCTCTCTCTCTCTCTCTGCTCCCCCTCTCCCTCTATGTCTCTCGCCCTCTGAAGAATTCACAGCTGCTGTAAACACTTTTCTTTATCATCTATCGCATGATGTTTGCCGTTTGCAGGCTGGTGAAGCAGAAGCAGTGGGTGTTTCTAAGACCAGCTCTAACTAGGCTACTTGCAGGCTGGTTGTGCTGCAGTGAGAGGATTTATGCATAAATCAGGTTTCACTGTGACTGAAAACAAACCACACACTCCTCCGTCAGCGCTGTGGTTTCTACGTACCTGCTACCGGGCCCGCATTTCTCAGACAAAGCAGAATTTTTCTGCGTTTCCTTTGTGGCACGTTTAAAGAGCAGAAAAGGTTAATGTGAGGTTCATGTGTTTACCAAAAACCAAATCCCCAGGAGGAGAATCAAAGCGCTGCTGTCCTCATAAGGTCATTGTGCACTCAACAGTGTTTAATAGGATGTGTTTTCTGCCCTGAGTTGTCTCTGCGGGATACCGCTAAAGCAGTGGGACAAACATCAACTGGCAGCATTTGTGATGCTGGACAGGAAGGTGAAGCAGAGCGCTGATGGCTGAGAACTTCAGGCGAGCTGAGGGCAGAGCAGCAAAGCAGGAGGCAGACAGACTGTGAAACGCTGTTGTGAGCGCAGGTTTTCTCTGCTTTGAATATTGTTGCAGCGTCTAGACTGATATCTGCGACGTCTCTGGTAAACAGGGTTTTATTCTCACATACAGGTTGCTCTGTTTTGAAAGGTTTTTTTCCTGTGCTCACTTTGACAGCGTTGCTCTGCAGCGTGACGGTTCCTCTGTGAAATACTTTTCTTACATTTGCTAACACTCAGAGATCCTGAGGGGAAATTTAACAGATTCCTCCAAATGTCAAGCATCTCCTACTTTTCTCCATAAATCAGTGAAGAATGCTTTTTGTCATTCTGGTGCTAATATTGTTTTAGGGTCATAATTTACAGGAAAACTCAACAAATTCCCCGTCATGTAATAATGAAATGGATGTTGTGGAGGATCTGCAGCGACAGAATATGAACAAACTGTTTGTATGATTTCCAGCAGATTATTTCTAATTGAAATCATAACAACACCTGATATGTTTTATTACCTCACATTCTCTAACAATATTTTTAAAAAAAGAAAATAGAGAATTAGTCGCCCTTTTCGGTTTATTCTCACCGTCTCCAAACTGAACAAAGGTGAAGAAGCTGGGCTGTGTCCTCGGCTACATGTCTGGCCATGTGAGACTGGATCTTATTTGTGTTGTTAGTTGAACACAATCAATTCAAAAAAACGCACTTTATGAGCGTCTTTTCTCCACAAGAATGTTTCTGGCTAAACGTTTTCTGTCATGCATGAATTATCTGCGTCAGCTTGCAGAGGAAACAAATGAATAAAAGTCCAAAGCTGCACAAAAGGCTCATTTGAATATAAGCAAGCCCGATAATAGCAGGTTTGAGCTGTGCAGGAGAAGGACTTGCAATGACATGACTGTAAGTCGACACAGGGGTTGGAGGAGGTGCGTGCAGGAGGTGAGTCGAGCGCCGCAGACTTTGGGACTTCTCTGTTGGCTTTAATTCTTTTCTCCGAGGTCGATCCAAACAACAGATGATTTCCTCAGTCCGGCTGAATTTGAACATTTCAGGTGTTTAATGCAGATTTATTTATGCTCAGTGTGCAGCGGGAGGAATTGTTTCAGAAGATTTCATGACCTGTGTTCAGGCTGTCAGCAGGTATTTAAAGGATTTTCACGTTGCTGGTGAATATTACTTCATTTACCGTCATCCGCAGTTCCGACTCGCTTCTTTTTTTTTTTCTCTCCACCTCCTTCCAATCTGTCTCATTTTCCTTATTTTCCCCCCTCGCTCAACAATCTGCAGCTACACACCTCCTCTCTCCCCTGTAACCCTCCTCTCCTTTTCATTATTGCCTTGGCTTTGTAAGACCCCCTGGTGAATCCTGGCATCACACTCCCATTTCAAAGGAATGAAAATGCAGCACTGGTCTGTGCCATCAGTTTGCTCTGCTCCCCCTTTCATCTGCCTGGACCTATTAAGACAAGAAATGTGAAGCTCTGCAGCAGCTCCCACATGAATCAGCCTAAGCCCCCCAGTGGGAACGTGTGCTGGTCATTTCAGGTCCCGTTTCAGACCAGAAAAAAGAGAGCGAGAGATTAAGTTAGAGCAAGTATGAGAGGCAAGATAGTGACAGAGAGACAACAGGGGAGGCGGGGCAGAGGAACGGGGCATGTGGCCCGATTTTTGAAGGCACTCCATGTTGCTTTTGTGTCCTTATTTTCTAAGGACGCCATGTACCATAATGAGGTGTATGTGATGTCTGAGGAGGAGGAGGAGGAGGAGGAGGCATTACATGAAGCACAGAGAGAACATCCGTCACCTAGAAATCATGTTTATTTACTGATGTGTTGTGGTCACTGCTTGGATCCACACAAACCCGATGATGACGGACGCACAGACGTCACAGAGAGAAGCTGCTGCAGGCGTCCTGACTTCTGTCTGAGGTCATGATGTTGATCCTGGACCTTCACCGTCTCAGGTGGTCCAGGGCAGCGACCGGGTCATGTTTAGCATATTGTAGTGGTCCAAGAGGAAACTCCTTCGTCTCCTCTTGGTTCTGTTTCCAGCCTCTAGATAAGAAGACCCGTCACAGGCCTTTTCAGGGACAGAGAGAGTTTCTATTGGCTGTTGCTCGTCCCTTCAGATGCTGGAAAGAGTCCTGCAGGAAAAGTTGTTGGTCTCGCATCAGCAACGAGGAAGCAAATCAGCCCCCAAAAGGAAGAGGCACTTATGTTAAGAGACAGACGACATGGTAAACTCCAGGCTGGGTCAGTACCTCGACAGCAGCCCACATGTATGTTTGTCCTTCTCTGGATTTCTACCTGACACAACTTCACCTGAGCCTTTGTTGTTCCAGAGAGCCCAGAACCACAGATTATGTTCCAGGCACTGTGAGCTGTGCAGGGTGTTCTTATGTCCTCGGTTTAGGTTAAAAACCTCCCAGAAAGCACGTCTCACCATCACCTCACAAGACTTTAAACAGTTGGTCTGTTGTAGTTTCCACAAGTGAAATGTGTTCACTGCAAAAACAAAATCATAGAAATGTGTCATCAGTGAACATTTGATACGTTACAGATGTGTTCTGCTTTAAATGTAAATTAAAACACATTTACTGTTAGTTGTATTAAATATAACATAACGGGGACACAGCCGTGCATTCATACGCTAAAAAGACAAAACTTTTAAAGCAAAGACTTGAACTCAACACCTAATACAGAGACGGCTGCTTTATTCTGCCCTCTCACATGTACCAACATGGGCCCTCAGGAAGTTAATAAGCTACGCTAAGGTAGCTCCCTAAATGGCAAGAGCTCGGGTGAATGGAACCAGAGCCATCCAAAATAAAATTAAAACAAAGAACAATATGGTTTAAGACTCTGGGCAGTAGCAGAGCCGTTCTGTTGATATTGTAAATTGAAAATAAGGCAGAGGCTGAGGTGTTTTGGATAAGGGCTTTGGCGCAATAAAGCGGAGGTTAAGAGGATTAAAACGGAGAGATAACTGGGAAAGAAACAAGCAAAGAGTCGACAAAAAGATGCCTGTATAGGCTGGAGGAGAAGAGGCCAACAGTGCCCACAAAACCCAGAGAAAAGCCGCCTGGGGCTGTTCAGGAGACCTGGTTCCTGCCCCGTTCATTAGGGCTGCTGCTGAACGACATACAGGAGGATCAGAGGCGTAAACCAGCTGATCCATCCATACAGAAAGCATCTGAAAGGACTCGGCTGATCAGAGATGGTTCAAACAGGGAGAGTCCATGTTGGAAGCGTGTGAGCTGCTTCTCTGGGATTCTGAGGCCAAATAACAGCGTTTTACTACAGCTTCCTGTTTCTGAGCCAGAGGCGTCATTATTTACACCACTGCTCTTGAAAATGTAATCACGGGTCTTTCCAAAAAGGCATTTCTGGAGGGTTACGCAAACCGTAACTGATGAACACCAACACCAGACCACAGCGCTGTGACTGGTCAACTCGGTGTTCCTGGTTCCTCCTGTGAGGCTTCAGCGCTGTTTACAGACGCCATCAGACGGGCTGAGGAAGGGCTCGGCTCGCCTCCTCTGGCTGTGCTGGCGCTGATTGCCACTCTCTAAAACAGTGAATTAAATCATGTAAATAGAGGGGTTGCGTTTCACTGCTCCATACTACTCATAAAGCAGAGTCAGGACAAGTATGTAAACACTGTAAAAGTGAAGTCGTTTAATTGGAGCATGATGCAGCTGAATAATGCACAGACAGCACATTCACAGAGTAAAGACTAAAGGTGAAACGTACACCAGAGCGACGGCACGGTGGGACTCAACGTTTCACCACAATCATTTCCCAGCATTTGTTTGTTAAGAAGAGTGTTTTGTGAACTGTAAGACTTCAGGCTGTGCAACATCTTTCCCACTGACAGGATGACTTAGAGGAGAAAAAAAAACCTCCAACCATGAGCTTGAGTCTGGAAAAAGCTGTTGTCAGTGTCCTCTGCCTCCTACACAGACAGGAGCGAGAAACTTTTTGTTCAAATCATGTCCTGGTTACATAAGGAGTCCACGCCGAGTCCACTTTCAATTTGCGATTCCATATTTAATGTGTTTGTGGGGGAGGTGAGAGGTTTTAAAGGAGTAAACACCTGCCTACGTAGCAGTCAGCGCGTTGAGCTGTCTGGGAGGCAGAAAGGCCACAAGAAAGATGCAAACTCACGAGTTCGAGCCGCAGACGACTCAGACGCTTATGGACGGTCAGGAGCCGGTTTTATATTCAGGCTGGTTTGTTCAGGTTTTAGAAAATGAGGATTCTTAATCACCCAGGTTTTGTTTTTAATGTAAAGTTTTTACATTAATTCTAGCAGGAGTTTGGCTTCATGTGTTTAAGAGGACACGTTGATCAGAAAGCTGCTCACTAATGAGAAGCGCCTTGACTAACTTCCAGTTTGTAGACAGAGTCAGAACCACATCTCCCACATTCCCACAGTCTGAGACTCGTCTTGTGTCAGTGTCCTAATAGTGAAACCACATTTCCACATCTCACAACACACCTATTATACCTGCTATGTTTCGCCCCGAGCGCACCGATTGTTTAAGAAAAACTCCCATAAAACAGAACAGACACACTCCTGAAGTGGCTTTAATGAGCGAGAGCCGAGGCCGTGTAAGGTCAGCACCACAAAAGAAGCCCTGATCGGATAAATTAAACTACCGGTGGGGAGAAGAAAACAGAAAAACCTGGTTTGACCACATTTACACCTGGTGTGAAGGCAGCGCTTGAATGGGAGTGTGATCGGTATGTGACGGGGCCTGCCAGACCTGCAGAGGTGGTCTGGCTCACACTGCGATCACATCTCAGCCCCGGCCTGCCAGGTGTAATTCAATGCAGTCCTTACAATGTGTTTCTTACATTTCTAACAAAGTAAGCAGATAGGTCATAACTCTTTTTTTAATCCCTGCAGACCTTACGTTTCTTACCCGCGGCGAAGGAGTCGCAGCTGCAAACACTGTTGAGGCAACAAATTGCTTTTCATTATTTCTGTTTTTCTTCTGCAAAAAAAAAGAAAAAAGTCATAAAACCTGAGACTTTATGCCTCAAACTGAAAGCTGTTACGACCCACAAGGTCTAGGAAGCAGGAAGCAGGAAGCAGGAAGCAGGATCTGAGTGTCAGAGCGTCAGTCGTCCTCTCGTTGTGACATTTGACAGGAATTCTGACGTCGTCTGACTCAGTAGAATGAAGTAGAGAGCATCAGAGTGAGCACGAGCAGAAACATCTGACATCCATCCATCTACACCTTAATCCTCACCAGGGTCATGGGGGGCGGAGCCTATCCCAGCTGACTCAGGGTGAAGGCAGGTTCACCTGGACAGGTAACCAGTCTATCACAGGGCTACACTTAGAGACAGACAACCAAGCACACTCACATTCACACCTACGGACAATTTACAATCAACAATTAACCTCAGCATGTTTCTGGACTGTGGGAGGAAGCCGGAGAACCCGGAGAGAACCCACGCTGCACGGGGAGAACATGGAGACTCCACGCAGGAAGATCCCGGGTGTCCTCACCGGGACGCCAACCGGCGACCTTCTAGCTGTGAGGCCACGGTGCTAACCACTGAGCCACCTACAGTCCTGAGTGTCTGACAGCTACAGCTAAATGAAATCAGACATCAAATCAATACCACTACAACTTATTCATTCAGGTTAGGAAGCTATACGCAGTTTGCTTGTGTCTCATTCACCTCTGGCTGGATGAAACTAACACAAATCTTCAGTCTCCATCTCCTCCTCCTCCTCTTACGGTTTATCGACACCGTTTATTTATCTCGAGGCCTCTAACTTCTCAGATGTTTCTTCAGCTGCATTTCGATGAGCATCTATTGACATAAAAGCTTCGACTTTAGCAGCAGAACCAAACCGGCGCTGCTGGGTGCACAGTTTGTTTTTAGCCAAATGAAAAGTGGAGCCCAACACCTCAGATGATCAAAGGTGCTAATACGACTAATCTAGAAGTAATAGAGGCATAAAATAAAGCAGAAAGAGGCAACTGGTTTGTTAGCTGCTGTTGTTTCCAACGCAATTAATCGGCAGCTAAAACTTGATGTTCGTGGCAGCCGCTGGTGTTCTCGTTACCGTTTAGATCATTAGGTTTTACACCCTCAATGGATTTGTTGGCGTCACTTCTCTGATGAAAGTCGGCTTTATTGATAGAACTCACATCATGTCAGAGAACATCTGGATCTTAATCAGTTAGTAAAAACTAGAAGCGGAGGCTGCTCCATGTGCTGTGATGTCTGACTGCGGCCTGCTGGACTCCGGCGGGTCCGACACATTAGCGGGCTCCGGGGCTACGGTCTAAATCACTTTTGCGGATCGTCGGTGTCATCATCGATGTGGCTGCCATACGAGCACCAGTCACTGGGTTTTATCGCTGTGACGCAATGCAGTATTTTTGGTTTTCCTGCTCCTTCCTTCACCCCGGTTGCCACGGAAATAAAGCCCCTTTTTAACATCCATGTCGTCGCTGCATTTTGCATCAGGAGCGAGACGACCGGACGGCTCGGCCTGATGCTTATACATGGCTGTGCTTCAGCGTCTGCTCGTGTCTGCATCTGCATACATGTGTCCCCCTCTGGGTCGACTCCGTCTCGCCTTCCTCTGCTGTGAATTCCAAACGGCTTCCTCTCATACATTCAGACCTGACGTGAGTCCATCGCAGATCTGACTTGTTGACGTGCTGCGAGCAGGCGGGTGGCAACGGAGCGAAGCAAGCGAACGCTGAGCAGAGAAGAGAAGGAAGCAGAGGGGGAGAGAGGCAGCGGCAGGACTCAGCTGTGCATTTGCAGTTTCATCCACCCAAAGTTCAGCTGAGGACACGCTCGTACACTCGCTGCCTCGAGATTAGCCACAGTTTTTAGCCACAGTGTGTTTTTGAGGCAGCAGACGGGAGAACAGGGCGAGTTTCAGGCGTGCAAAACGCATCCCATCTCTAATATAAAGAAAATTTAGCTGTTTTTACCTCATAAAGCACAAGCCAATTATTCAGCCCTGATCTTTTGGGGCCATCTTGTCCTGCAGAGTATTACAAGTTCATACTGAATATGCAGGAACCATAGGGGGACCTTTAGGGCGCATCGAGGATCAGAGCGGACTAAAGAAGGAGAAGACATTCATCTGAGACGGGGACGCTTCCCCGTGGTAATTCAGTTGACACATAAATGGCTATAAGGCTATAGGCCTGGGGGCAGGATGGCCCGAACATAATGAGAAGCATGTAAGTGAGTCTAATGAGAAGCAGAACGTATGTGGAGGAGACGTGCTCGGCATGTGTGAGGCCCGGCGTGTTGCTCCACCTCGCTCCTTTTCCCACAGATTAATGCTTCAACTCATATTTCTGGATTCGGCACGCTGGGCCGCCTTGATGATGCACAAAACGCGCTGCACTTCTGATTAATGCCAACTCGCTGAAGCTTGATGCAAATCGACAGAGAAAACTGCCGTTCTGCATTCCAGCCCGTGTTCCTTCTTATGTCTCTTGCATTTACTGTGAACTGATCCGAGGTTTCCATAAACTATGCAGTGAGGCCCTCTTCTATAGCCTACAGTATGAACCTCTCCAAGAATCCAGGGGGTGGGGGGTGGGGAGGGGGCTGTTAACCTAAAACAGCTTTTCCTTGCCAAAAAAAAAAAAAGAACTTTTTGAATGTCAGCCCAACAGCTTGCCCTTGAAATAACCAGCCTGAGAGCCCAGTGAATGAGAGACCATGGTTGATTTTCACATTAGCCTTTCACCCGGGAACGTTCAGGTTTTCATCAGTGAGGTGAGTTCACAGCGACAGCACGGCCGACACGTACGCTGCTGCCATCACTGGGGTGAAGGCCTCCTTTAGTTTTTTATGGGATTCTAGTCGGAGGTAGATGCTGTCAAACGAAAAGCAAACAATGAAGTATGCAAATTTGTTTGCAGCAGCCGGCGTGAGCCAAGAATACACTGACCCAGTTGATAGAATAGTTTACACAGACATTAGGGAACATTTAGTACCGAAACCTGCACGGACATTTTCCTTTATCCACGTCCACTAGTGTCCCGTTCACACAGACGATGACAGACGCACTTTGAGTCTCTGTCTTCCTCTTTGGGAATTTACAGTAAATTGTAGTGTAACTCTAACTCATGACTAATTGTTTTCAGTGTCTGGGAAAAAGGATTTGCAGGAAAACGGTGGGAAAAAAAAAAAGCATGTTTTTGTGATTTGCTGTTGCATCAGCCGGGTCTCCACTTACAGAAGAAGTGATGCATTTCCAGGACAGAGCTGGGACTAGTCAAGCTGCTGTTACTGGAAGAACGAGAGACGGTTAACAGTGACTCAGTTCAGCTGAAATAACACGAGTGGTGGTACGATGGGATTGTTGCTCAGCTGCCAAGTCTGCTCCAGAGATGTGAGTTACAGCTTAACCCACTTCTCCTTTTTTCTCTAAACCACAGACTTGCTCAAATGACGCTATTTTTTCTCTGAATTTCCATGACATCATGGTGCCATCATCCACATTTCATCCATGTTGGCGTTCGTTTTGATGAAAGACAAAAGCAAAGCCTCTATACATATATATATAAAACCACCGAGTGTCTGGTGAGACGCAGCTCTGCGATGACGAGGCCATGTTTAATCTATGAGTTGGGATTATCGTTAGAGGAAGAGTCACGGCCGGGTTGGGGTCAGCGCGAAGTCAGGGTTACGATTACATCATACGCAGAAGGAAGATTCTGGGACATTCTGAGCATCTATTGACTTTCACCAAGAGACCCGACCGCACCGGCCCGGATTCAGGCCTCCGGCTGCCGGGATGATTAGAGATAGAGATCCTCTGCAGAAGAACAACCGGCCTGAGGAGGGAAAGCTGACCCAGTCGGCGTCTCCGCTCTGCTCTTGCACAGACTGAACATGCTTGAAACCTAATCCTGCATTCACACCGTCCCCGTATCACACGGCCTCCCCTCCCGGCCCAGGTGCATGTTGCTGCAGGTGAAAATGCCTGCAAGCCTGGTCAAACCAGCTCGACCAATCAGGAGCAGTTCAGGCTGGCGTGAATGCAAACTGTGCAGCGTGCTAACTGAAGCGCGCTAACTGACAGAAGCTACATGTAGCAGCAGCATCGCTTCCCTCGACTTCACCAGTAAGTCAGTGATGGATGTGAACTCTGCTGCAGCGTCGTGTCGGCTCATAGCCACCGCCTGCCTGGATGAAAGGTTTACAGGAAGCAAGAAAACTGAGGCTTTCTTGAAAATTCAGAAATGTGTGTAAGACGAAGTGAGAACCTGAACGCGCCCTGAGGTGGGCTTTAACGAGGGAATCAGAGGAAAACAAATTGAATCTGCTCGACGCCGTTTAAAACGTATTTGCTGTCATTTTGCTCGTTGCAGCCCGGCCACGTCTCCAATCAGTTACTGGATGAAGAGAATTGAAACCAATTCACCAAATGAGCTCCAGATCATTTCTGAGGTGAGAAAAGCCAAACAAAACACTTCCAGCACCTGGAGCTCGGCTCCACTTTGTTTCGGTCACAGATTAATGAGGTGAGGCCACGAAGTTTATGGGCTGACTTCATGAAGTCAATCTGAGCTGTTTGGAGTCAGAAAGAGATTTAAAATGAGAAGACAGACAATTAGGCCACAAATGCATCCATGTACAGCTTTATTTATTTATTTATTTATTTGAAACATTAGCACCTCAGTGAGCATCTAGTGGCATAAAAATCACAGACTGACAAAATACGAGCCATCAAAACCTCAGAGACACTAACTCTGTGCTCCGTCTGCACCACCTCAGAACATCCATCCCCAGCAGCACACGCAGCCTCGGCGTCTAGTAATCACATCAAAACACAAAACTCACAGCAAACCCTCCAAGTTCGGCAGCTGAGGGCTGAAAATCTACCGTAAATGTTCCCGTCCATGTGCTTACTGGAGCCCGGGTTCAAAGCAAGGGCTTAATGTAATTCTCAAGCACAACAGGATTTGTATTAGTCCCAAAAGGGTCAGGGAGGTTAAGAGCTGCTAAGTAGTAGTGTTTAAATCCTTCCTAAGCTCAGCCACCACAATGCAGGGCCCCCCACACTCCTCTGGACTCAGTTCACCTCAGGGTGTGGTTTGGACCACTGGGGAGGCAAAGGGGGCGGCTACGGCGAGAGCGTGCGCCCGGCGAGCTGCTCTGAGTTTGCTCAGAGACTTCTCAGGCATCGGCGGCGAGCGCGGGGCTGGCTCGGTGTTTTGGTTTTGACTTAATTGTTCGGTTAAGCCTGGTTACTAGAGCTTCGGTGTCACAGGGTCAGCTCGGGTCACACAGACTCCTCCAGCTTAGCTGCTGCGCTGCCGGCTAGCGCTGGCTGCTGGGCTCTTCTATCTGGCTGCCACCGAGAGCTGAAGGACTCCTGAAGGACTCCTGGATCTGGTTTGCCTTAAAAAGGACAGTCTCCTTTGTGTTTCTTGTTGCAGTAGCTGATATAGCTGCACACCGTTCACACATTAGACTAACATTAGGATGAACTCCTTGTTTAGAGTCTGATAAGTGGCAGCACGTAGAAATAAAAATGTTTTCAGGGCCCACATTCATTTTGTTCTTCAAAATTGGATCCTGGTGCCACATTGCACAGCTGATGTTTGCTGTAATTAAGGACAGATTAACTTGAGATGTAGATTTCATCAGACGCTGGCATCAGCCATGACAGGCACGATCGCTGACGTAACAAGGACTGTGACCTGGTTACGGCTCTGCATCTTCAGGCCAGAGGGCACGGCATCGCAGGAACCGCTTAAGAACGCGATATAGAGCACCTTTAATACCTCCAGAACCGCAGGAGATGAAATGAAAACGAGTCAATGGTGACGTTGAGCAAATAAGCACTACCACAAAAGGAAGTCTTAACTTGATTATATAGAATAACGTCCAGACCGGCGGGGATTATTCTGCTCAGAATGTTTTGTGCACATTTTAGAAAGCGGACCGGATCATAGGAGGCCCGTGTCAGCCGGTTAAGTCGGTTGGTGTCACGGTGTGGCTCAGACTGAAATGACTGCCGAGTGGGTTGCTGTGAGATTTGGTGACGTTCATGATCCCCAGAGGAGCGTGATGCTGGCGTCCAGAGCTACACACGGGTCAGAACGTCTCTGGAGTGAGCGGCGCTTTCTGGTTCTGAAACGGGTCTTTGATATGCTCCCTAAGCATGAGCCCAATTACCCGCGAGGTTAAGTACAACTTAGAATGATCAAACTCAGACCGGTACGTCCGCTCTAGTGGCGCCATCGTCAGGTCAAACCCGACGTAGTTCTGCCCCACTGGTGGTGAAGGTACCGGTCCTCTATAAGGGTGATGGAGCGTCGGCCTGGTTCCTCTGACGCTCTGTGAGACGGTGCAGCTCATTTTCTATCAGCACCTCCACATGACTCGATGTGCATTTAATCATATTAACCAAGTGTCCGTCTCCAGACAGAATACTTGTTCATTCAAAACAACTTTTGTGAATCCTGGACCAGACAGCATCCCCCACGGTGTTGATTGTTTATCCAGAGCAGATTTACCTCGGATGAACCAAAGTGTTTGGCTGCCAGTAGATGTGGGCAAGAGAGAGAGAACAACAGAGCGAGAGCAGTGTGAGCAATCTGAGCAGGCTAAGCAGGAGGTTGATTTATAATTAGGGTGAATGTCTGTTCGATACCCCCGCTGCTCTGCTGATGGGTCCACTGCACACACACACATTTCTGCTGCTGAGAACTTAATTTGAATTTTCAGGCGCCGCACATCTTCCAGCGCTCATGGACAGTCTCACATTTCAGGGATATGGGACAAAAAGATTTTCATTTCTGAATGCGCTGTAGCATCTCTGTGTGGTGACGAAACCTTATTTAATGTCAGTGAGACGTTTTTTTAATGTTGGTTGACAAACAGAATATGAACAACCACAGACTGGCAGCATAATGATCAATACTCTAGTTACAGATTACATCTCTTGTGTTTGTAGTTAAAACAGGATGCTGATATAAAATCAGAAGGTGGTGAAAATAAAGTGATTTTAGCAAATTATACGCCGACATCCAGTGATTGGTGCCAAGACGCTCTCTGGCAGCCTAACGGTGGGATTTAAACACTTTGTTAGAGCAGCTCAGTGAGCCAGCAGCTATACGTCTGCAGTGTTTAAACTGGAAATCCATTTGTCTTGAAAATGAAATATTTATGTCGACAAACAAGTCTTTAGAAACACTCGTGGAAAGGGTAATGAGAGTTAATCCAGCGGCTAACGACTTGAATCAGCGCATCTTTAAGTGACCTGAGAACAGAACGCCGGATAAATCAGCATTTATAAGGTTTTCAGTTGATCTGTACACCTTTGGGGGCTGCAGGTGTCTCAGTGGTTAGCACCGTGGCCTCACAGCTAGAAGGTCGCCGGTTGGCGTCCCAGTGAGGACACCCGGGATCTTCCTGCGTGGAGTCTCCATGTTCTCCCCGTGCAGCGTGGGTTCTCTCCGGGTTCTCCGGCTTCCTCCCACAGTCCAGAAACATGCTGAGGTTAATTGGTGATTGTAAATTGTCCGTAGGTGTGAATGTGAGTGTGCTTGGTTGTCTGTCTCTAAGTGTAGCCCTGTGATAGACTGGTTACCTGTCCAGGTGAACCTGCCTTCACCCTGAGTCAGCTGGGATAGACTCCGCCCCCCTGGTGAGGATGAAGGTGTAGAGATGATGGATGGCCACGTATACCGACACATAGTAAAAGTTTGGCTTCTTTCTTTCTTCTTAAAGAGTCCTGATGTGTCCTGGATATGTGCACGTGGCCTTTAATGGTAGAAACCAGTAACATGAGGGTAAAGATTTGGTCAACAAATGTTTCTGTCTACACCGGTCATAAAACCTTTATTGTTCACCCTAGAAAATAAAAAAATATGAATCGACAGAAAATTAATGAACTCTTTTGGTAAGAAATTAATCCTTTCTGTCCATTTTCAAGCTAAAATGCCAAAAATTTCACAGCATCTTGTTTAATTTTATATATTTAGGCTAAACACAAAAAAACACTTCTTTTAAATTTCAGGCTGCAAAAACCAAACTTGGTGTCATAAAATAAAACGCCACCAGTCACTTTTCTTTTCTAATCATTTGATGCCGTGTCGTCTTCATGTCGGGCTGGCAGAGCAGGACTAATCTTCCTCTGACCTTAAATCTCAAAATCTACATTTTGCATGCGATTTTTAACACCCTAAAACAACACGCACAAAGATTAAAATGCATCGGCACGACATTCAAAATGTGCGTGCAGTCAAATGCTGTTTACATGCAATCCCATGATACCCTGCACAACTTCTAGGAATTAGGATGTAAATTTATTTTTGCTATTTTCTCTTATTCTACTCACGACACATAAACCAGATAAATGAAATAACTGTTTGTTGCATTATTGGACCTGGTGTGTCCAAAAAAACACACCTAAATGTACAAACATCCCAATTAAACAGATATTCAGAACGTATGGTATGATTGGAGCAGGTATTAATCCATGGCTATCTTCAGCCTCATCCAGGTTTATCGGTGGGGTACCGATGTTTGGACCAGATGACGGGTATTAACGGAGCCCACGTGCAGACACCCCGAGCATGCAGCATCATATTCAACATCTGTCTGAGAACACGCCGATTTTTATTAGAACTTTACTGCCAGTCGAGCTCATTAATTTGACATCGACATACAAAACACCAATTACTCCGTGTTATGCTGCGGAGGGAATGCTGTCACGAGTTCTCACAATCCTCGCGCCACCCAAGAGGCTTGTTTGTCTGCCTCACGCTGCCTTTTTCTGAACGAGCTCCAAATGTGAGCTGCCAGTCAAACGTAAGCGGTCGCAGCAGCATTCTGCACGTTTCTGTTTGTGGCGATACTTCAGCGCGTAAACGCCGCGGATATACGTTCTCTGTGATTACGGAGACGGAGGATCGCTGCAGCAATTAGAGCAACGAATGAAGGAGCCTCCTGTTCAGACCTACACCTCTTCAAAGACCTATACAAACACCTAATGACTGTATCTCCCATCCTTCCCACCATTAGCTGCCTCATATATAAATTAAATCTCCAGTATATTTGGCTCATAAAAGAAAATAGCACCCTTTTGCTCCTCAGCAAAAAAAACACAGATTAAGCCACATCCTCGTACGTGAGGAGGAACCACAGGTTACAGGAGGACATCTGAACGGCTTCCAGTTCAGCTCTCACAGCCAAACTGTAAATTATCAGTATGTGGATGTATGTGATTGTACAGACGTGGTCATTACCGAGGTGTCAGCGTGAACAGCTTGCCTTCTCATCGGGGTGATAATTAAAGCTCATGCCATTAACTTCCCATATCACAGCGCTTAATGCATGACGTGCATTAACGGCGGATACCTTCAGAAGTCCGTCGCCTCGTAAAGTAGCTTCTGTGTGATTACAGATCGGAACACATTTGATCTGTCACATATCTCGTCGTCCTCTTTCATCTCAGGCTGGAAGGCGATGGATGGAGGAGATGCGTGAGATCGAGTAAAGAGCGTGTGCGGCAACTCCTACATATAAACCATATGGAGAGATCAGCAGGAGGCATGAACGCATGCAATAAAAGAGGAAATGTCAGAAAAGCAGCTTACATGTGGGAGGAGAGCACGTTAGATAATCATTAGTCAGTATGTTGGACGTTCTCGCTCCGTATTTAGCTGCAAAAGACGTTAAAAAAACAGCATCGGGTCGTCGATTAATCAAAAAGTTTGCAGAAATCTTTTATTAGCAGCTCAGAACTAGTGCTCAGGGATCGGACCGGAGCCGCTGACGTCAACGGCAGCAACCGACGTGTAAATAAATCACTTCCCTGAATAAAAACTGAATCCCTCTTCTAGTAAAACTTTTACTGCTCGCTGCTATAACATGCCTGTAAATCACGACGCAGGCATGTTAGAGGCTCAGGCCCGCTTCGATACCGGCGCCGTCATCACATCCAGGATTTTAAATCTGAAACCGTCCAGCGGGGAAGTCTTCTGTCAGGTAACACAAACACTCGGCGGCTTCCTGCTGTGACTGGACTGATGGCAGGAACATGTAAAGTGTCAGTAATTAATTCACATCAGCGCCAAAACCCAGTTCGCTCCGTTCGACCCGCTGCCCGTGCCAGTCCGGTTGATTGGATGGTGCATCCTCATACCAGAGTGGTACCTTTATTGATCCTCGTATTGATTCTGTTGTCAGAACTGCTAATTCATATTCTCAGGTCCTGACGAGGCTGAACGGCGGGTCGGTCGGTTCGGTCGGTTTGGACTCCTGCTCCTTTTCCCTTCTGACCCAACATCTCTGGATAGTTTCATGTGGAGCTGTTCTGTTCTCTGATCCGTTAGAACAACAGCCTGTCCTGGAGAACTTCACGTCCGTCTCCTGTCCGACCAGCAGCGTCCTTCTGTTGTGTCATCACAGAAACGTGTTCGTACCAGAACACGGGCAGCACATGTCAGCAGTCGTCCCACATACCAGGGCAGCCGTGACTCACGCAGCGATCACCCACGGCTCACATATGTAGCATGTTAAAGGACAAACATGGCTGGAGCTGCTCTGAGCGCTGCCGTGGTAAACTGCTGCAGCATGGAGGCCGTTTCTCTGAACTGTTCACTCCTCAGGCTGTAAATGAAGAATAAATGAAGCTAAATGTAAGCTGAGAGAAGTTAGCACTGACCTGAACATAACATCAGACTGGTCATGACGGTCGGCGTCTCCGGGGACGTCGATCCTGCTTTCATGTTTAACGTCCCTGTTGGTTGATGTGTTTCTATGTTCTCCTGCAGCTGAACCGAAGTTCAGCGTTTGTTCTTCCTGCTGGTTTTTTGAGCATGTTTGTTCCTCTTAGACAGGATTTACTCTCCTTAACTGGAAAAGTTTTGGGATACTGTGAAGCAGTTGATTATCTTTAACTCTGTGCGTGATGTGTCTTTGTTTGGTTCTGATTTCTTTCTGAAAACATCCTTTATTGCTGTGAGAAGTGTTTATCAGAGAGAGATGGCAGCAGTCAGATAATCCAGTAAAGAGCTGCATGTATTCTGATTATTGATGTGATCATTAGTTTGACTGTAAAACATTGGAAAGGGTTTTTTCAAGGTTTTTTCAGGGTTTTTTCAGGGGTTTTTTTTAGACTAACTAAATATGAAGTTCTCTGAAATATAACAGCGACGCCTCAGAAGCTGGAACTAGTGAATGTTTTTGTTGCTGTTTTGTTTTTAGCTTGAAAAAATGACAAAATGAAAAATAAACTGTGTAAAGTGACGTCTTCTTCTGTGTTTAGATTAAATAATTGTTTCAGCTCCACTGATGATAATAACAGTATAAGACAGGGTCCAGTTCTGATCACAGGATGTGATTTTAAATGAACGTTTTCTTTCCAGACCTGAGAAATACCCTTTCACTCTTACATAAAAAGCTTAACAACAGTTCCTCTTGTTCTTTGATAATAAATCAGCTCCGTGCTCATAAAAGCGTCCGGTGTAGAATAACTACGACCCCAGTGTGGCGACAAACCTCAGAGGATTTGCCCTGAAATTCAAACTTATACGACGGCGAAGAGACGCTAAATAACAACATGTTGGACAAAATGTGATTTATCAGAAGCTAACATGATGAACATATGTGGTATTTAATCATTTATCCTGTGTTTTAAACTCCCAGGCTGATAAATGAGGTAGAGTTTGAGTATAAACTGTGGAGAAAACACACCTGAGCATCAGTCCACTGAGCTTCTTAACTGTATTCAGCTTAAAGATGAATCCAAGAGGACAACAGAGACATGAGTCCAGATCCCAGCACGACACAGCTTCTCTGGGAAATGTCAACCGCTGCAGCACGAAGCTGAAACACGTTCCTCCAGCGTATCGGAGATGTATGAGAAGGTCAGGAGGTTGTGGAGTCGTGGTCTTTTGCTGCTGGCGGATGTACACACGTCTTCTTCTTTAACTACGACAGCTTAAACATCCACATTCCTCCAATATACGGCATTAGCTGTTCTTCACCCTGAAGGTCAGCGTTTGATTGCATGAAGGCTCTCTCCATGCTTCTGCTGCATCACCCCATTACTGCCGGTCGATGACCTCTGACCTCTCCTGTGACCCGCCTCCTGGTCGGGGTCGTGGCATTTCACTGTTGCTCACTAGTTACCACCATGTCGTACAGCAGAGCAGGTACCGGAGCAGATTTAACTCTTACCTGTAAAACCATCAGCGTGGTTTTAAACTTGACCACAGATCAGACTCACACACCTCCCACATGATCACTTCCTGTGTTATCATGGTTCTGTTAAACCCTGTGGTTCCTCAGTCTGACCGCTGCCTGACCGAGCAGGTGTGGTTTGAGTGCCGTGCCTGTGAAGCGCTCTGGATAACATCTAGAGACTCCTGCTAAAAGTTCGACAACAAGGCTTTTGATTTTCCTTCTGTTGATGGCAGCTTTTTAGAAAATACTGACATCTCATCAGCTCTCCGTCTTTATTGTGAGGCCAGAAAATACCCTGTAGTATGTTTTTAATGCTGCGTGTTCCTGGAGCCAACATTCCTTTCAGAAGAGGTGATGCTGTCGACAGACGGGCCGGATCGGTCCAGACTCACAGCCACTGTGGACTCTAACTGAATAACACTGACTGATTATCCTGCAGATCCCTGATAACGCTTATCGTCTTCACATCAACACTCCCCCTGTGATTACAGCTTTTTATAGACGTGAACGGGGAGGGAAGGCTCTCTGAATAGGATGTAGGTTGATGCACTTCAGGTGCTTCATAAGCAAATAGGAATGATCATCTGATAGCATCCAGTAAAGCTCCACCCCAGACAGAGCGACCGGCCTGCAGGCTGAAGCCGTCTGCGTCTATCATCCGTTTTCAGACCTCCATGCACCTGATTACAGATAACGAGATGGCGAGCATCACTTGAAAATGAGGAATAAGCTCCTCTCCTCCACCTCCTCCTCCTTTTCCAGAAAGTGTGTGTGAGCGATGCGGGCCAGGAGAGTCTCTAACCAGCTGATTAGATTACCGAGCCGGGGCTGTGGCAAGGCTTCAGGCGGTGGCTGCCACCCTGCCACTCACCTCAGCTGCCCTCGCCTTCGTCGCTCGTCTTCCCTGCATCCGGGGCTCCGGCGCCGGTCCCTGCAGAGTAACACCTCCCCCTGTAGGAGGCAGGCAGGACTTCAGCCTGGAAATCCCAAACGCTTGGCTGCGTTTCAACGAGGCTTCTGAGGCGAGTGCAATGCAACAGCACATGTTCTGACCCGATTATTTCTTCACTTCACCAGGAGGGAAATCATCACGATTTCTACAGGCTGCTCAGGAGGTGGAAGGTCCACACCCTTCATGCTGATTTTTCTTTCGTTAAAGCTTATTTGTGGCGTTTTAATTCCAATTAAAGTGCATCCTAAACTATTTTTAGGTGGCTGGTTTTAAATGGGGACCACTGCAGCTCTGATTACTGTGTGCTGCAGGCGGAACCAGAACAAACATGTCCGAACTCAGCACGTCAGCTTCACTTAAAGCCTCTGTTCACTAAAACATTTTTATATTTAGCTTCTGCCTTCACACACAAACATTTATCAAACTTTTCACGACGAGTCAGGAAAGGAAGGCCTCCTCCACTGCTGCTTCATGAGCTGAAAACAGAAGATTATGAACTTGGTGTCGAGACTTCCTGACACCAGAAGGACCAGAAAACCCAGGTGCACAAACCCTGGTCAGGTTTTTGTCACATCTTTAATAAATCATTGAAATTCCAGAGGAGCATCTTAAACGTCACTCAACAACTTCCTCATGAATACGTCTTCGTGACACCGTCGGTTTCTCTGTCGGGTCTTTTTCAAACCCAGAAACATGAAGTCTGTGAACATCACCGGCTCCCCTCAAAAATACTCAAACCGACACTCAGTGGACGCAGAAATGAAAAGCTGCAATTTCTGCTCGGCTGTTGGGAAACATGGATCTCAGCTCGAAGCCGTCGTCCGACAGAACGTGTAATTGTTTTGCGACTTGTTTTTTTAAAGCTCCTGCGGCCAGTTGATGGTCCAAAGACGTTCAGATTAAAGAGCGCGGCGGAGAGCTTCAGCTTCAGCTGACATCTGCACATTTAGAAGGAAATGCTAAGTATATACGTGGAGGGTTACCGTGAGGGGGTCAGCCAGCTTGTTTGGATCATCCGGATCGTGGGACAACGATCTGGGACATTTTGTGACCGTTTTGTCTCTGTGATGTCGTTCGCTTTCTGTTTTTGCTCCGAGACTAAAGCAGAACGAAAGAAGAACGATCCATGAAAATGATCAGAGCTGTGAGAGACCCACAGCTTCACATCCTGCATGTGTCTGATTATAAAATGTGTGTTCATGTATATTTATTGCATCACTTTTTACTGAGAAAATCTTTTTCTATTCACCATAAAAACTTATCTTTATATTGTTGTAAACCAGAAATAACAAGGCTGGGACCATAAAAGACCTGCAGCACTAAACCCTTAAAACCATCTTATCAGTATTCCAGTGGCATAGATGGATAGATAGATAGATAGATAGATAGATAGATAGACAACAGTGAGGAGGAAGCATTTTGTCTGTGAGCCGGCCGTGGTGGTTTCTGGCAGCCCGTGATGTTCCAGATGGTGGCAGGTTTCCCTTCCAGCAGTCTGTCAGCGTTGGCTCCGAGCCACCTGTGAGTAAGGTAGGGCAGGTGAGGACAGCTTGGCAGCGCTACACTGCGATGCACAATCACAGGAGACGCTGTGGGATTTGGGAGTGCAGGCTGGTTCCTGACCTGGATCAGTAAAAACTCACTTTGGTGTCGCCTCGGTTTCTCCGATGCACTGAACATGCAACACCGTCAGCCAGTGCAGTGCTGGACTCCTTACAGACATGAAGCAATAACTGAGCTTTATGCAGGGTTTTGTTCATTTGTTGTCTCATATGTTTAAAATACCAGCAGGTTCAGATACTTTTCAGCTTGCAGCACCTCCAGTAGGATTTGTGTGCCGTGAAAATACGTTTGTGTCTTCAGTTTTTGCATACATCGAACAGTCACGCTGACAAATACGAGCATATAGTTGATAATTGTGACCGCAGGCAGAACCATGGAATGCATGACATTTGTGCAATGTGCATATCAAAAGAAGCAGACATGAGAGAAACCATAGCGGCGAATAGAAACCCAGACGCTGTTCTGTAGCTGTGGAGCCGTGTTGGGGAGCGACAGCGCCACAATCTGTCCCTCTGAGCCATCTATCAGTGATCCTGCACAGGAAGTCCTGAACAGAGACGTGGTGAGCAGAAGCCGGCCGGGCTGCAGGTTTACGTCAGGTCACGGTTAATATGCAGAAAGACGGAGAGAAGCTGCTCTGATAATCTTTCATTATTACCGCGGTCACAGGACATTAAGGCTTCCTGCTCAGAGCTGATTGGCAGCTGCAGCACCACATCGGCTTCGGCTGAAAGAGAGCATCAGAGCAGCACTCAAACACTGGTGTGTGTTTTTTTTCTTCACTTTTATGTTGACATATGACAATTTAAATCCCCACATTTAGGCTCTGGGCTCCATATCATCTGGATGTAATTGTAATCGTGCTGTTTGACATAAATCTTCAGTTTCCTGCAGCCTCCCGGCACTCAGAGCAGGATTACATGCTACATGCATTTTCATATGCAGTCAGTGTACATACCAGCTACAGCTGCTTTTAACCTACTTTAAAGCATCGTTATCTGTCTGTGTTTAACTGTGTATTGAACTGTCTGCATCTCTTTAAGCTGCCACCTTGGCCTCGTTTTCAAACTCTTATCTGGTTAAATCTAATAAATGGGATAAAAGGAAATGCTTAAATCTACAAAATGTTAAACGTCAGCGTAATCGTGTGTATTTAATAGGAACTTACAGTCTTTTTGTTGTCGTGTGACATAAGAAGCAGCGATGGTACATGTCTGTGCTGTAACCTGCTGCTTTCACTTCACTGCAGGTTTGTTTATTATCCATTTACAGGACTGATGATAAACTACAGCATCATGTTGGACATCATGGAGGATCCTGGGACTGTTTAAGGGCTGTTTCTGCTCAACATGCACCACTTTGGAAATACTGCAGCAGCAGATAATAAACGACCCGCCGTCATTAACTCTGACCTCTCACATTGAAGCAACGGGGGATCAATAAAGAACAAAGAACTGCAGCTCAGTGGATGTAGAACGTAATCAGAGGTGTCACATGGGCTGCTTATGCAGCTGGGATAGGCTCCGCCCCCCATGACCCTGGTGAGGGTTAAGGTGTAGAGATGATGGATGGATGTAACCAACTAAGATAAGCTTCCTGCTCATTGTTGTTTGACTTCCTTCTACAGCTGCCTGATGATCAGCTGACTTTAGACTCCCAGAGACGCCTTCCATCAACAGAAAGAGTTTCCTGATCTGCTGCAGGTGAAAGACGAGGTGATGGAGACGTACAGAAGACATATCTGGACTAAAACCGTAAAAAGGTGGACAACAAGAGCTGATGGCTTTATGTGGATGCTTGTCCTATCTCACTGGTTTTCGTTTGGGCTCTGACCAGAGGTGGATAACTTCCTGATGGTTTGCAGACAGTCGGTGCTGCGTTCTGAGCAAGTAACAGGACCATAAAGTACCATCAGTCCGCCTTGCGTACCTCTGTTTGATGAAGTAAGTGTTAGTTTTGGCCAACCGTGTGCTACGTGGTTGTTTCCGTGTCAGCTCAGGACAGCAGATCTTTTAGAAACGTCTCGGGGAAGCAACAAATGTCTGGTTTCCCTGAAATCATCGTCTTCCAGAAACAAACACACGTGGCCGTCCACTGTCCAATCCGCTGTGACTTCACCTCACGTAACTTCAAGGTTTAACACCAGGAGCTACAAGAAGAGCAGGCCGGCAGCGCCACCACAAAAACACAGTCTTTATGAAGCAGGAGGTAATCCACAAAACACCTGTAGTTATCAGAAAAAGTGTGTTTGTACTTCTGAGAAGATTGTCTCCCCCATGAAGGAGCCGAGCAACCTGCTGAGTCAGAACAATGACTCATCAATAAACTACCTGGACTGACTTTGTGTTTTTATGTCTGCAAAAGTTGAGAGTTTGAGTGCAGGAGTGTGTTGTGTTTGCTTTTAGTTAGAATAGAATTAAAACAAATGAATTAGAGTGAAGGCCAAGAACCACCGACCCACAGCAGCTCTGCTGTTCTGTTGTTGGTACTGAATGTAATCCTCAATGTTATGTAAGAAAAGTACGACAAACTGTCTGTTTTTCTTGCTGTTTGCTTGTTTTAAACATTTAATGTAATGTAGAGATTCACAATAAAGAGAAAGTCAATATTTAATTTAACAAATATTAAATCAAATGTGTCCCCAGAATGTGATAAACGTGTTCATGTGCAAGTTGTGTGTTTTATGTTTGAACTATGCAAAAGTACAGCAGGAGCTAACGAGAGAAGATGATTGGAGGTAAATGAGCATCACTTCAAAATGTCCAAATAAAAAAAAACAGCTGAGGATAATAAAGCCTGATAACATCTTAGTCCTTGTTCGGCTCTTTTTTAAGTAACTCCTTAAAACACATTTTCATCAGAGAGCTTTTCCTGATTTTATTTATGTTTTAAAGCTTCTTGTTCTGTTTCGTGTGCTTCCTACTTTTATGTGTTTATTTGATCTCAGGTTTAAATGTATTTTATTGGAAAGCACTTTGTGACGCGTTGACAAGAGCTCTATAAATAAAGTTTATTATTATTATT
>NW_007578130.1:288285-301698 GCF_000690725.1 Stegastes partitus | reverse complement strand
GTGTAAAGCTTCACTCCATCAGACCTGCTGGAATCACTTCACAGAACAAAGCAGAGCATCATGAAGCTTCTGGGAAGCCGTGGACCTTCATCTTCATGGTGGTCCCACTGGTCATGACTCGGGCCTCGGGTCAGACGTGGAGCGTTTCTGTGGGTTTGATCGTTTGATTCCACGAAAGCTGTGAAGGACCTGATGTGACCTCCTGATGCTACGATCAGACCTGCATTAGCTAAAAGCGCTACTGCAGATGTTTTATTCGACAGCAGACTCCGGTCAGAGGACGGCTGTTCTCAGGTCTCTGGCGCCCCCTTGTGTCCGAGGTGGCTCACTGACAAACCAGTTAAAGCAGAAGAAGAAGAGAAATGCCGTCAACGTGCTTCTTTCTGTCATCGTCGAGCGTTTCAGTTCAGCTGTTTAGTTCAGACTGACTGTTGGTTTCTCACAAACCCTCCAACGATTAATAACAGACGCAAAATCATAAAGTTTTCCTGTTTTTTGTCTAAAGCTATAAAAACTCATCACGTTGAAACACATGGAGAGAAGTTAGCTGTATAACAAACCTTTTATCTGACACTAAATGTGCAGGTTATGATGGTTATAAACCATTAAAACCAGTGACAGGTGAGTGAATAACACTGATCACCTCATTACAGTCCAATGTTCTGCTGGTTCTGCTGCATCCTGGTGTTTCTGTGAATGTCCCTTTGACACGTACCAAGGTTGAAGATTCGAGGCCTTTCATTGGTCACAGACAGTCGTACCTGGTGTAACGTGATGTGCACCTGTTCCACACTCAGACAGTGATAATGAGGTGAATCGGTGGGACTCCCCGTCAGCAGCAGCCTCGTCAGACTGAAAACATTTTTGTTTCTATTCAGTTGAATCACGTTTATAGTTTCTTTTGATATTTTCACGTTTACTTGAACAGAATCAGGGACAGACGTTAACGAGGTGGCTGATCAGCGTACAGACAGACATGTCGTAGTTTTGTTCTCCTCGTAGTTTAATGGTAGCAGCTGGACCTGCTTGAGCTCCTTGAAGACGTTCCACCTTCATCCAAGAGGCTTCATCAGCTCTGACTGACTGGTTGGGAGTTCCACATACTGATATCCTGAAGGAGACATTAACACCTGAGCTTGGGTTTTAATTGGGGGTTTGTTGCTCCTCCCCCTCGTTATGTGGGTCCCCCGACACAGTGGGGTTCGTTAGGGTCTGTGTGGCTGGGTGTGGATGTGGGTTCATCTTCCTGAGGAGAGATCTGAGGAGACCACCAACATCCTGAGGAGGAGGCGGAGCAACAAACCCCCAATAAGGACGTGACCTGGATGACTGAGGATCTTCAGAGTCAAAGAAATTTATGATATTTTCCAAATCGTTTTGTGTTTTTTGGTTCCTCTGGTTGTTTAAAACTTCAATAACAAACTCCAAACTAACTCCTACAGCGTTTGGAAACGTACAACCACCACCAGCGTCCATCCCAGATGCTGAGCAGAAAGAAAATCCAGTTACGTCTCTGAAAGGTTCAGCTCTGGTCTCAGAACTCTCAGGTTCTGTTGTGGACTTTGGAGACACATCACAGGTTTTAACTGAAGAATCAAGCAGATGAATCGGCGTCGAACAGGAGCTGATGAAGAGGAAACTCTTCGTCCTCGCTGCAGCTCATCAGACCTACGAGCCCTCTGAGTTCAGTAAAGCCAAAACGGATGCATGGTTGAAAATATATATTCAAATAATCTCTTTATTCATTCTATAGTTTTACACCACTAAAGACAGTGATAGGAGCACACAACGGGCAGGAACAGTTGTCAATTATTTAGAGGTGGGAGGAAACTTTGCAGATTTTCATAATAAAAATAAGAGCATTTTGTTCTAAGTTCTGGTGGTGCTGGAGTCCAGCCGGAGCAGGAGAAATAAGACGGTATGTGCCAGATTGACTTCTTCCACTTGCTATTGATGTTTTATTCTGTACAGAGGGACAATTTGTACAAAATTAATCTAGATATATAACACTACATGAAACAAAGTAAATCATATATACAATATTAAATGAATCATATAGTACAGGTCACATACAAAAGGACACTTTAAGTTATCATGTTTTGGAAATAATATGTTAAAATTAAAAGATCTGCAAAGATCCTGCAGAGAGAGAACAAGCCACCAAATCATTTAAAATCACCTCCTCATCGTGGATGTTCAGCACTAAAACAAACCGCCAACATCTCATAAAAGTCAGGAAACATCTCTCCCAGCAAGCAGGACTGTTTCAGAAACGCGACGAGGCCGACAACAGAACGGATCGGCTGGGCCAATGGCATTCCTCCAGGGTAAAGGTACATGTTTAACATGGTCGTCTTAATTTACATCTTTTTGCATTCAAGCAAATACAGTATTAATACAGTTAACAAGCCAAGTCACAATGTCAGTTTATTTTCAGCATCTGGCATTTCTGTGGCCTTCTCACGCCAGCCTGGTCCAGCGCCGGGCTTTCTGAACGGCCAGAAAAGAAAAGGAACCAAAAAAATAAAGTACTAAGAAAAAGTTCTGAAACCTGACGTCCACACGACGAACCTCCAGAGACAATACAAAGAAATACAACACGTCAAATATGAAGAACTCGAGCAGACCTTCTGGGTTGAAACAATGGTACTGACCGGAACAACCGCAAACAGGACAAACGAAACCCGACGGTAGCTTCTGGTACCAGCGCCAGCACGCTGCAGCTCACTTTTCTCTTGGTCGCTCTCATCAGGTCACTTTGTCTGCTGATGGTCTGACGTGAGGTCGCTAGCTCCTACATTTGATAATAAATTAAATTTTAATTCATCATTTTGTTTTTCTGACAGCACACGACACCAGAACATGCTCACTGAACAGAACAGGTCCAAACTCGCTAAAAGTCTCGAGGTGTTGCACAGATCCTCTTCCACTCAGCTCCGTAAAAGAAAATCTAATTATATTTATTTTAAAATCCTCCCTATGTATTTATACTGTATATATATATATATAGTTCTATATCCCACCGGCCGCTCTGCTCCGCGGGCAGCCGTCACCCAGGACGCTGCCGCCACGCCGTCGGCTTCCATCCCGGTTCCTCTTCGGTCGCTCGACCCAAACGCAGACAGTACCATTGTTTGACCCGGCCAGGCATCGCTACGTCTGGTTTTCAAATATTGCCAAAGAACGTAAGGAAGCAAGCATATAAAAGAGAGCGGCGTATGGCACGAAACAATAAAACGGAAAGCGTGGAGATGTCCACGGGACAACTTCCTCTTTCCTCGCCATCTTTCCTGGACATTGCAAGGCTAAGGACAGGCCTCAGTTTGGTCTCAAGTGTGCTCAACAGAACAGAACTAAACTAAATCATCACCTCTCAAACACCAGCGACCCGAAACGAAGGCAGGCGTCCACAGATGACAAACATGACACCAACATAAAGAACACAACAGTCTTGGCACTGACAAGATGTCTGTTAAAGCAAAACAACAGAGAGAACACAGAACAGATGACGGCAAAGTCTCGTCTTTCATTCCAACAACAGGGTCTGTTTCTGTTCCCTTTGAAAGAAAAGAAAACCGAGAAGAGACCAAGAGGTGATCCTCAGACAGCGAGTCCGGCAGCTCCTATGGTCCACGTCCGACCCACTGCCAGCACGCTGGTCAGAGAGATGGAGGACGACCGGCGTTGTGCTGTCTGTCCTCCAGGTTCCACATTTACAGTGAGTGCACGGGGGCAGGCGGGGGTGGAGGGGCAGGTGGAGGGGCAGGAGGAGGAGGAGGATGGTCGGAGAACACGGCGGATGTCGCGAGGGCTAAAAGACACACAGACACACTCCTCTTCAAATAAAGAAAAAAACCTGAGAAAGCAGAAATCTGAGGGAGGTGGATACAGGTCTTCTGCACCGGGGCAGCAGGAATGAAGGAGAACTCAGGATTCTGGGGGATGAAGCCCGTCGCGGGGCGCCCGGGCACAGGAGATGTCCATGGCTGTCGAGGGCAGGAGGGGGCAGTTTGAACCAAGAGCCGGCAGATGGTGGGACCTAGAGTCCGTCGTGGGTGGTCAACATGTCTTCAGCTCTGCGGTGGGACTCCAAGGCTTTTGTGGTGTAGATATCCTGAGGCAGCTCAGACTTGCGTCGCACCATGGGCCGCTCCTTACGCTGGTCATGCTGCAGCTGGAGAGCAGACGAGAAGGAAAGTCGGGCTTCAGCATCACATGGTCTGCTGTCAACAGATCATCCCTGTTCTGATCGACTCTAACAAACAATTAGTGGATAAAACAGGACTGAGGCCTCGTTTACACGCAGCAGTAACGGTGATGTGTCAGAACATCTGGGTTTAAACGAAGCTACGAGTCACTAAAAACAAAAGTGGAGATTTGGAAAAGCTTTCGTTGTTTTGCTCAGGATTCTGATTGGCTAGCATGGCTTTAAGCTCCTCGTTACACTGCCCCCTGTAGGTCTGGCAGCTCACAGCAGCTCTTAAAGATTTGGTTATTTTTCAATGATCTGGTGTGAACGCTGCTATTGTTGATCTGGTTTTGTGATACCGGCTCCGTGTAAACGTGACCCGAGTCTAGGCGTCGTCAGCCAACCGTGGCTGGACGGAAACGATAAAAACAACTTAGAATGAATTAAACAGACCAACATCAGACCTCCTGGACTAAAGCTGCAGAGCCCCAAAGTGTTCAGTCTAACAAACAAGACCAGACATAAGATCTTAAGTTTTATATTAAATATGTGAACAACTTGTAAATGTCATCATTTCACACATTTTCAGGACAGCAGTGATTGAACAAAAATCCCCAATAAGTAAGTCGATCTGTTCAATGTAGGGATGCACGATATATCTACACGGTATATACATCGGTACCGGTCCGATGAACAGATTTAGTCGATGATATTCTAACATCAGCGCCTTCGTCTCTACGTCTGATGTCGCTGCTGTTTCACAGATGTTTTTACTTAAATGGTCCTTTAACGCTAAATATGTTTAAACACGTTTTACTGTTACGTAATAAAGGAGACTGTGTGGTCTAGTTTGGGATTCTTCTGAAGAGTTTTCTCAAAGTTCTTACTGATGCTCATTTTTCAGTGTGAACAAAAACATGAATATCGACGTTGGTGATGTCGGTTATCGGTGATATCAGAAATCTTGACATCGGTATCGGCCAGACATTTTAACATCGTGCATCACTAGTTTAATTCTATTTTATTTTCCAGTTTATTCATGCAGTTTCCTATTTCACAGCGTTTTATTGAACACTGAACACTTGGGGGCTCCTGAGGCGACATGCAGGAAACGCAGGCGAACAAAGCAAAGCTCTTGATTCCAGTCTGTGGCCAGATTAGTTCCTGCACTTAGTTTGACTCCACAAAAGCAAAACACACAAAATACACACATCTCTGGTTTCGTTTTGGAGACCTGACGAGCTTATCGTTAATGTTTTTCAGTGATTGATTAAAAAGGGGAAAGATGAATAGAGACAGAGAGAAAGTCAGGTTTACCTGAGTCGCGCCCTCCTCAACTGTCTTTTTTAACCTCTGAACATCTTCTATCAAAGGGACATCCGTCTCCATTGCTACAGGACTATTGAGGTCAGAGGAATCAACATACATAGAGAACTACGTTGAAAAGAAAGGGAAACAAAAACGGAAAACACAAAAAGGATGGAGAAAAGACTTTCAGTCGCATGCAAAGAAGAATTAATCAAAAAAAAAAAAGAAAAAAAAAAGGCTCTGAACTAATCAAAATAAGAAACTCAAATGTTTAGCAATCATCAGCTTGATGAGCGTTAGCTGAGGTGCAGGAAGCTGAGCGTTAGCGTCGATGGTGAAGGTTGGTGAGGATTTAAAACCACGTTAGCATCCAAACACTGATAGAAATGTTGATTCTGTTGGACGCTGTGATATAGAGCTAGGTGATACGACTTCTCCTTCCTGTACCAGATATGAAGCTACAGCCAGCGAGTGGTTAGCTTAGCTTAGCACCAAGATTGAAAACAGAGGGAAGCAGCTAGCATGGCTCTCAGAAGGCGGAATGAAAAATGTGCCGACTAACCAGACTTAACAGACCCAGTCGAGCTGCTTCCAGTGTTTGTGCTAAGCTAAGCTAAGCTAACTGCCATAGCTGTAGCTTCGTGTTTAGCATAGTCGTATCAGTCGTCACATCCAACTCTCAGAGAGGAAATCATGATGTGATTATTTGCTAGAATGTTGACCTGGTCATTAAACAACAGCCAACCGTTAGCATCGTGCTACAGTGGAATGCTAAAATGAGTTTTTCTTTAATTTCAACCTGATCAGATTTGTTTTTTGGATTTTAGAGACGTCTCATTAAACCGTACACCACAACCAATCCCCACGCACTCATCAAGACCTTTCCATCCACCAGCGGTGTCATCTGGTCAACGGTAACTTTCAAGTTGGGGAATGAACAAAAAAAAAAGCAAAAACACTCCACACAAACCTAAAGAGGGTAAGATGGAAAAGGAACTACAATCCAGCAACAAAACCGACTCACACACAACACAAGACACCAAAGGTCCGTAAACATCTGGGCAGCTACACATGTTCCTCAGACTCTGTGTTCACCATCATTCACTCTGAGATGATGGACATGAAAATAAAGTCTGTTTGAAAGAGCTGTGAGCGAGATGAGGCGGTTTAACACGGTGTGGTGAACACTGAGGGGCTCAGAAGCAGCTGCACGACATCAGATTAAACATTTTGTGGAAAACGTGCAGCGTGAGGTCTGATTGACGTCCTCCAACTGAGTCAGCTGATCAATATCTTAGAAGCTCTTTATGATCCTGATCGATGATAAAAAGTCGTGTAAAGAACATTTGGCTGAATGTGACCACACAGGATGCTTCAGTATCCCTCCACATCTGTCCTGTAGCTTAATGAGGCAGTTAATGAATACAGCTGTGTGACTCCACTGGTAGCGACGCACGTCTGAGCCAGAACCGAGCCAGAACCGAGCCAGATGACGTTTTAGACTTTTTTGTTATAAGATGATCATTTTTTTCCCTGGAGGTTGATTTTGTTTCACCTGTCATATATCTTCTTTTTTTTTTGTGATGTGTTTGCAATCACTGCATAGTGGATCAGTGGTTAGCACCGTGGCCTCACAGCTAGAAGGTCGCCGGTTTGCGTCCCGGTGAGGACACCCGGGATCTTCCTGCGTGGAGTCTCCATGTTCTCCCCGTGCAGCGTGGGTTCTCTCCGGGTTCTCCGGCTTCCTCCCACAGTCCAGAAACATGCTGAGGTTAATTGGTGATTGTAAATTGTCCGTAGGTGTGAATGTGAGTGTGCTTGGTTGTCTGTCTCTAAGTGTAGCCCTGTGATAGACTGGTTACCTGTCCAGGTGAACCTGCCTTCACCCTGAGTCAGCTGGGATAGACTCCGCCCCCATGACCCTAGTGAGGATGAAGGTGTAGAGATGGACCTCTTCATTGTCATTCTAATTACACTAAACGTCGTCCACAACACTCGTGCTGTCATTTTTAGCGCAGACCTGCTTTTTAAGGAGTGCTTATGTTGGCAAACCAGCGTTTGGTATCTTCTAAGCCTCGTTATTATTATCGTCTGTGAAGGAGCTCTTTCACACATGACATAAATTAAAACAGAAACAATCAGCAGCCAATCATCTTCTTGCAGTTCTAGGACTGCGTACGGTGCTTTAACACTGAATGAAAGCATTTTAAAAGCCAGATACGCTGAACACAGAGCCTGAAGAGAACAACGTGTAGCTGTCTGATTAGCTATGGTTCCACTACGTCTTCATTCACAGTCCTACACACCAACACACACACTCTGGTGGTGAGGGGAGAGAAACCATCACACTCCATGCTCACCTGTGGATTCGATTTGGCGAGGTTCTCGATCTTGATCCAAGCCTCCTCGCGTTCTTTTGACTTTGCCTTCTCTCTGTGGAGACAAAGCAACAAGCGTCCCGTCACCGGCCGGTTCCATCACACCGGATCACGCCAAACCCATCCAACAGTTCAGCAGCATCAGGCCTGACTGTAATCATGCATCGCTCAGATTAATAGTGTGGAGAGGAAGAGACTCTGGTGCCTACTTGTTTTTCTCGGCCCTGAACTGCTGTGTGCAATCATCAAAGAGCTTCTGGTTCATCTCCATGAAGAGCTTCAGAGCGTTGTAGATGAGGCCGTGGATGGTCCTGTGGACACACAGACCAGCACAGAGTCGGTCAGAGGGAGGTAACGGCGTCGCTGTGAAAGCCGGTTTAGCTGAAAGCGTCAAGCTAATATCACAGATTGAACATCGAACAACATCCCTGACAAGCAGCTGAAGGGTTCACACATCCTATTACCGTAATGTCTGGACTATGAGCCGCTAGTCTTTTCACAGCTTAAACAATGACGTGGCTAATTTATGGATTTTTATGAATTTGCCTCGAGACCAAAGCGACGCTGAGAGCGACGACGACAGAGAGACTGAGGAGGTGATGAAGTGATTCTGAGGCTGTCCAGGTGGAAGGTTTCTGTTTTAATCAGACTGTGTTTCTTAGATAGGAGCTGTTTCTACCTCTGACATGTACCACTGACGTCTGTGTCTTTATCAGCTGGTGGTTTCCACATCATCGGATCGGAGAACAACAAATTTAAACGCTGGATCAAAGAGGCCACAGAAGTCAGGAGGCGAGCCAGAGACACCATGAGCCGTGATGAGGGGGCATCACGCTGCCCCACACATGGGACGCCCTCCTGCAGAGACCACCAGGAGGCGTGGCCCGTCAGGCAGACCTGACAGATCGCCAGACGGGTCACGCCTCCAGGAAACCACCAGCTGATAAAGACACGTCACCACAGACGGCAGTGACGTTTCAGAGGAAGACTGACGTGAACATGTTGAAGGTACAAACAGCTCCTACCTAAAGAACACTCACTGTCTGATAACAACAGAACCTTATACCGATCACCGGAGCAGACAAGATGAACCGAATCACGCCGAGGCTGCGACACTGAAGAAGACGACTTTAGTGGTTTTAGTGCAGGAGGAAGATGAAGATAGCCATCAGTGACTTTTCCTGGTAGCTGCTGGAGTTTTATTTCCTTAACCAGCCGTGTTACAGGAAGTGTTCAGAAAAAAGCCTCTACGGTACGTATCTGTGTATGTTACCGCTACGCATTTAATTAAAGCTAAAACATCTTCCTGTGTAAATATCTCATGTTCCAACGTGGACACCTGCAGCTTAGAGACACCTGCAGCTTGTATATGTACACACCTGGTTTCCTGTTTAAAGGTAGTGGGTGTGGCTTATATTCAGGTGCCTCTATAGTCCAGACATTACGGTAAGTGTCGTTTGTGCCACCTTGGAGTTGGATCGTTCAACTAGAGCTCAGACAACATGAGACAATGAGAGTCAGTCGTATGTAGGACACCATGAGGCTGCCTGTTGGAGAAAGCTTCTCGTCAATCAACGTGTTCGGCGACACGTCAACACGCTGTCAGCAGAGCACATTGTGTGACCGAGCTGGAACATCTCCACACACCAGAGATCACTATGTGAACCATGCTGTCAGGCACGGTGCCAGACTGGCGCCGTGCTGCACAGAGGGCCTTCAGGAACGCGGGCCTGTGGGGAGAACTCGGGCAGCTTACTTGTTCCAGTGGGTCTTGGAGTTGCGGTACAGAGCGGGGAACATGATGGGCAGGATCTTTGCTGCGTTGTCGCTGATCAGACTCATGATGTACTCGTTGTTCCAGTAGTACAGAGCTCTCTCCGCCACCTGAGGGACACGTAGAACCCAGTGAGGCCGGAGGTGCTCATTACTGCTGTGAGGTATGAAGCTGTGATTGTGGTTCTGATACCTGGAAGTGAGGGCTGGACACACACTTGGCCAGCTGTCTGAAGAGAGGCTCCTGCACCTTGACAAACTCAGAAGGCTCGATGACGTCCAGGATCTCCTCCAGCTCGTTGAGGAACATCACCTCTTTAGGACTGTGAGTCTTTGGCCAGTACTTGAGCAGAGCCATTACCACCTGTTGGGACGATGGAGGAGGATAAGGATGATGATGATGATGATGACGGGAGGATAAAGGAATAAAACAAGCTGCCTGAACATTAGATGAGCAGCACTGTGCAGCTCATTCTAGCATGTGTGTGTCGTACCGGCTCAGTTAGAGTGCTGTCCTTTTCCAAAAACTGCACCACGCAGTAGGCCAGCTGCAAAACACAAACAATCATTAAACTGTCAAAGCAGCTTGAATTTATGCGCCGAGCACACTGAAGGTAACACGGCAGGGGACGCAGGACGCCTGAGGGACGGACTGGCTGGAACACGCAACACCAAAAAGAAAAAGAACAACCTGCACAATGACCTGCTGCTCTCATAAAAGCAGCAGGAGTGCACTGGGAGCAGGCTCCAGCAAGAACATGTAAATACATTTCTGCAAAAATGTGAGCTCTAAATTATTTATGCGCCACATGGCTCCCTCTCCACACACAGATTTACAGCTCTGAAGGACTCTAAACGGACTAAACCTACCTGTGGATGGTAGACACTGAGTGATTTGACTTTGTGCAGAGGCAATAAAACCTTCAACAGGAAAATCTTGTGCTCTTCTTTTAGTGGTAAGGCAAATCCATTGATTATGCTGTTAACAAATAAAAAGAAAAGCAGTGAGGATATTTGCAGGATTAAATGGCAGCGAAATGTCGTTTTTTTTTATATAAAAGCTGCACAAAAAGCACAAACACACTGCGGCTGCTGTACCTTCCAAGTATTTCCAGTAGTTCAGCGATACCGTTATGGTGCTCCGTCTCGTAGATAAACCTGCAGGTACAAACACACACTCCTCATTAACTGTTCACAGCCAGTGAGTCAGGCGGCGACCATTCAAGCCGCTCTACACGTTTAAACACGAGCAGCGCGGCGGGCGGGAGGGAGGGAGGGCGGCACTAACCTATAGAAAATGTTATTGATCTGTTTTCTGATGTACGCTCGCAGCCCCAGGAACTTCCCGTAGATCCTGTGGAGGGTGGTTTTGAGGAAGTCTCTCTCTCTGGGATCCTCGCTGTCAAAAAGTTCTAGGAGCTGGAATGCAAGCGATGCAACGTGTTAGAAGCCTTTCAGAGAACTCTAACGGGGAAGAGCTCGTTAAGGTGCTGTCCTTACCTGCATAACAAATTTCTGGTCGATGTATTTCTTCGCTATGTTGGGCTGAAAGTCAGGCGACTCTAAAAACCTAAGGAAAAACTCATAGACGAGCTGCAACAGATACAAGCAGAACACAAAAGGAGTGAACGGTGGGAAGGAATTCAAAAAAACAAAAAAAAAACAAGGTGTGCAACGAGTTCTTTACAAACACAAGCCGACACAGATACGCGGTTTCCTGAACGCTAGCGCTGCATTCTCCACATTCTTCTCTGGGATTACTACCAGGACGGCTTCTCTGTTTGATACGTACGTCAAACAAAGTGCAGCAAACTACAGAACCTGCTCTGAGCTGAAGCTAAGAGTTCTCAAAGCGCTCATGGTGCTGATGGAAATGCCGACCTGGAGGTGTGGCCACGCCGCTTCAAGCGTCGGCTCGTCCTCCTCGGGATCAAACTCGGCTCCGGTCGGGTTGGACGAAGGAGGCAACGTTCTGAACATGTTCACGGCAAACTGGAGGAAGAAAGAGGAGAAATGTTTGTTAATTCCCAAGGAAAGGACGGCATGGCAGCAAACTTCCTGTCGTTGTTTGGTTTGGTTGGTCGTAACGTGAACTTCAGTTTATTTAAATACTATTTATAATTCATAAGGAAATAAGAATGGAGACTTTCACAAAATAAAATAATAATAATAATAAAAAAGAGCCACACACACAGCTTGACCTGAAAATAATTTCTCTTTTTAGGTTAATGTTAACTTTGTCCTTGCAACTGGCCTCCAAGGGTTTGGCCCACAATCATCCAAGTGTCTTGTGTTTCTGGTCTCTCACAGTGTCAACTGACTCCCCTGTGGGCTGCTGCTGGCTGCCAGGCAGATCATGGGACAGTGCAGGTGGCCTACTAAACACTGGAGCCTTGTTCCAGAAGACAGGCTACAAGGTAGATAGACTGCCTGGTGCTGTTCTGCACTCCGGCCCGTCACAGGGAGAAGAAGAACAGCACATGGAGACTCTAAATAAAACCGTCTCCTACGGCTCGGGTCTGAGAGAGGAGAACCGGACGTTACCGGATCACCGTCTTCTCATCGTGGTTCAGATTCTGCTCGCTAACGGTGAGATGGTGAGCAGAACATCTGTCATCACCGAGATCTGGTTTGACTTCTGCTGGTGAAGCTCAGCTGCTGTGAAATAAAGAAGAAACGCAGTTCTTCTGCTGGAACGCATCGCTCTGCTAGCGCCGCGAGAAAGACTCCGAAATAAAAGTTTAGAGGAGCTACGCTGAATAAAACGGCAGTGAGGGGAAGAAAAACAGCTTTTGCAGCTCCCAGGTGGCCTCAAAAGTAGACTCTGTAGTTGTGTTTTTACAGTAACGTGGAGCTAAGACCTGAAGAAAATAAAATCCTTAATCAAGTCTGAGGCAGCAGCTAGACATTATTCTCATCACTAAATAATCTGGTGAGTTGGTTTAAAAAGGAGAAGATCTATGGATGCTCTCTCATTTATCACTCACTTGTTTTCCTCAGACGTCACTCAGAAAGCCGATGATATTGATTTTACTATCATCAGAGAAGCTGGAACCAAGTTTTCACTGAGAAGAAACCTTGAGCTATAACACATGGAGGGCTGCAGACATGTTCTAGCGTAGAACCAGCTACCACACAGTGAGGCTAAAGAACTCAGGCCGTGACCTCACAGCGTCCTGACAGGATTCATGCTGTGATCTGGTGCTTAACACACAAACGTTCTCCTTCAGACTGCTCAAGTTTCTCCATCATCTCCAGCTTGTGACATCCCCACCGAGGAATCAATAAAGTCGATTTCGATCTAAAGCGGCTCCACTGACCATGTGCACCACCTCCGGGTAGATGGGCTCCGTGATGACGTTCCTGTTGTGGGTGATGTACTCCACCATCTCGCTCAGGGCCGCCCGCTTCACCTCCTTCCATTTCAGGTCGCTCAGCGGGTCGGACAGGAAGTCGAAGAGAACGCAGCACTGCCGCAGCTTCTGGATGAAGAGCTTCTCCTGCTCCGCGGGGGCCACATCTGAGGGGAGGCAACACAAAGTGAGACGGGTGACGGAAAGAGAGAGAGAGGAGAGGCAAAGGTGTGACGGCGGAGATAAACAAGGTGGTGAGAACACAGGAGGACGAGTTACTTCAAAGAGCGACGGGTCACCAGGGGAACGGAGGGGGCGGCGCCACTGACAGATAAACAGCAACGCGTAGAATAAAATAAAATATGAGGCGGCGAGAGGGTGATGAAGACTGACTGGCACATGAGTCATGGAG
>NW_007578130.1:248040-288065 GCF_000690725.1 Stegastes partitus | reverse complement strand
AGGCTGAGATGGTTGGAGGACAGCAGCAGAGTGGAGGACAGGATGGAGCAGGAGCAGGAGGAGGGTTTGGGAACTAGGTGAACGGTCACAGTCTCGCCGCTTCACACAGAGATGGATTTATAAAGGAAGCCCATCGCTGCTCTCGTCCACCGTGGTTCTGCTCGGCTCGGCCCGACACCCCAGCACCTTACAAACAAACCGCGATCGCTTTCACACGACGCTCTAAATTCCTACCTGCTGGAGTAATAACACACGGAGACGCTGTAATTACACAGTTATGTGACACGACTGTGACGTGGCCTGATGCTGGCGCTGCTCGTCACAGCTGAAGGAAAAGTCTTCACACGTCCCCACGGGCCCAGAACTACCACCAGAGGACGGCTGTGGGTACACGGTGTGACAGAGGGAACAGAACCGGCTCCTTTAAGGCTCTTTAACTGAAACTCTAACACATCACTGCTATCGTACAGATGAAACAAAACGAATCGTTGGTGAACGTTACAGGTTTTAATTCCTCATGCAGAGCTGCAGCCTCAGATTCACCAGGCAGACACGACGCCGTCTGCAAACAAGAGCATTAATATTCATAACTCTGCTTTATTTAAGGAAAATAGACTCCCTGTGCTCATCTACACTGGATGTTCTGTAACGAAGCAGCTGAATGAAAGCCGTCGGCGGTGTGCTTCGCTAAGCTCAGGTGTGGCCTCGTTCACCGACACCAGCAGCTGCATGTGACACAGATAAGTGGTCCGTCAGATCAAGATGCTCCCGCTCGGCCGCTCGCATCAACAAAACAGGCTCAGATGTGGTTAGCATCTCTGTTTCATTAGCTTCTCTGCTCCACAGAGACACCTACAGCAGCTTTACATCAGCTTCAGCTGCACCTCTGGATCTGGACGGGAGACGAGTTTCTCTTATGTTTATCTGTAAATGAGCCAATCTACAGTATCTCACTGTTATGTAAAGCATACAGGTATCAGGCCTCTAAGACTTCATGAATCATCCCAGTCGCCAGACTCAGATGCACGACGAGGACGCCGACGGGTGAGAGGATATCAGATATGTACACAGCACATAGACCAGAGGAGAAGGAAGGCTGCTGTTCCTCCTCCGTGACTGTGCTGTAACCTGTGGGCAGAACGCTCACAATTACTGAGACAGGCAAATTAGGCTGCGAGACAAATTATGATTTATGATTTTGGCACGGGGCTCAAATGAGGGAAAAAGGTAGAAGTAATAAGCGTCTGATAAGGGCTGGCAGAGCGCTGCACACCGGATAAATCAGCACAGAAACGTGTTTAAAGTCACATTAACGGGAGATAAATTCAGTCCATCTGAGCTGTGTGGTCCGTTTCCCAGCTTGTTCTGATGAACGCTGAAATCCAATCCAGTCTATTGTCACGTTGCTGTACGTACACAGCAGGACAGGCCGGATCAGAGAGCGCTCCAATAACTTAAATCAGCTTAAATAGAGACGTGTTTGCATAAATAACAAACTAGCATCAAGGTTTTCCAACCATTCGTTCATGCAGGTGTGTGAGATGGAAGACTGGTACCGACATAAACCTATGGGCTCGTGGCCTGACTGTAGAGGATGCACACACACACACACACACACACACACACAGAGTGTGTGGCATTCCTGCAAACAGGCAGATTGTAGGTAAGAAGAGAGATCTCCTGTTCAGACATAATGGAGACTTGGCCGGGACACACACACACTAACACACTTCTGCAGTGTCAGTTTCAAGTTGGCCAATTTATCTTGATGACAGTGAGCGGTTGGGAATTCCAGAGGAAAGGCTGAGAGTGTGTGTGTGTGTGTGTGTGTGTGTGTGTGAGCTGCCGTTAGCGGCTGTTTCCATAAAGGTTTGACGGCTGGTGGCGGCCGAGCGGATCTCTGTCACGTCTGTCACGATGGCGACGGTGAAACACTCGGAGTGAGACGGCGTTTGTCTTTATTTTCATCCTGGGTGTGTTTTCGGGGTGAGCGCAGGACGTCTCGGGCCTGTTGGGTCGACCGAGGCGGTTTAACCTCAGAAGGCCGGTGGAAATAAGTGGAACAGTCAGAGATTAGAGTTCATTATCTTTTTAACACCCGGCTCTGCGTGAAGCGGTTCTCCCGTTAGCATGAGCTCTGTGCTGTAACACATCCTGGAAGCGGCTGCAGCGCTGGAATGCGTCGCCATGCCTCGCACCGCTGACCATGTCAGACTTATGCTGCTCCTGTTACATAAGTCCGTCTGCCTGCGTTAGAAAGTTTCTGTAAACTCCTAACATACCCGGTGGCTTGTTGTGTAACAGATAAAGGACCAGTGTTATGATCCCGAAATTGATGCTAACCACAATGTGACTTCTATTAATGCAGTTCATAGGAGCCTCAGGTGGAGAAGGAGCATGTGTGAGCAACACACACACCAGTATTGTGTCTTGAGGAGAACAGATGAGGATTTATCTTCATGTCCTCCACTCAAAACAGAGACACTCAATAAGTGGAGTCACATTGGAACCAGTCTTTGGGTTTTTTTCTGTAAATGGGTCAAATGAGCAGCTGCCAGTCTGGAGTTCTGACCGGTTTGGCAATCTGCTCTATGGACAGGAGGTTATGATCGATGTAAACATTGACCAGCTGCTATTTATAACCACGCACAGAGACGGCGTGTCACAGATCTGAAGGCGTATCAGCAACTCGTTTGGCCACATTCACTGACTGAACTTCTTGGATGCGTTGTGCTCTGAGCAGCTCCTCACAAACAATCCACAACATGTACGGTCGACTACGGCACCGACCTGGACCCAGGCCCGGGATGTGTTTGGAAATAGTTAAAGGTATGCATCATCATCATCATCATCATCATCATCACTGTCAGACACACTCAGAGCTGCGATGTGGAGGATCCACTGTGACTAATAACGGTGTGAAGCGCTTCACACTTCTTGGTACTAAAATGATGTCTTGCATCTTAAAAAATAAACAGACAGGAAGGAAGGCGATCCAGAGGCCTTGAACACGCTTGGTGCTGAAATGCATCTTTGATTATCTCCAGAATTACGTGAACACGGCTGTGAATACACACATGAGTGCATCCAAACTGAACCGGGGATGTTCTGGTGTTCAGAGACTCGAGGTGCTGGTTCAGATCCATATGCAGCCCTAACAAAGCCCGTCACCTGTGTGTGTGAAGCTCAGGTGATTTGCCTAAACAAAATACACACGGATGCAAATCCATAGCTGAGAGAGGACACCATAATCCTGCAGACATCCACACACATATACAAATGTAAACCGTTTTGGTTTCGTAGGAGGTTCGGTTTATTGTATGCAAAGATGAAACCATCACATCCAGATGTCTAACTGGACCCAGATCGGCTCTGGAAAGGTCAGGATGCAAGACGGTCGGCCTGAACATGGTCAGAATGATAGAGAGGCTCAGAGAGAGTGTGATTGTTCCCGGCACTGAGTTGTCATTCAGCCACTGGCCTGTGTGGCTCAATAGAGTCTAATCAATAACCGCCCGAGGCTTCATCTAACGCTGGCTGCACCGGGTACAGTGGAACAGGCCGGGCCTTTCAGACATCACTGACTGCATTGTACACACATTAGGAGGCCGAGCTCCATGTTGTAATCCTGGAACAGGGCTGCTGAGCCCCGACAGGAGGCCGGTTCCCCCCGACAGGAGGCCGGTTCCCCCCGGCAGCACAGCCCGGTGCCCGGGACTCATCAGACCCTCCAACTTTCTGGTTTTGAGGAAACCGTGTGTGAGGTGTCACACAGCGGGGAGGAGGCAGGAGCAGGGGGCTGCTGCAGAGCTCAGCCCGTCCACAGCCTACACACTCCGACCGATCTGGACCCAGATGAACCGGAGTGTGACCGAGCCGCCGGGGCCGCGCACAGCCGCCGACAGGGAGGCGAGCGCGGCCACCGGGCTGGATGTCTGGAGCCGACCCGCTCGCCTCGGCACCGAAAAACACAGAACCGCACGAATCCAAGCAAACACACGAAAAGCTGAGGTCAAGAGACCCTTCCCTGGGCTATGACCTCACTTCCTTTGACATCACTGGCTCGGCGGGGGGATGGGCAGAGAGCAGCTAGCTAGTAAAACCTGATTTTTCTGTGGCTGCCTCGTCTCCCAGCTCTGCTCAGCAGCCTCACAAACAACCTCTCCTCGGCTCCCCTTCAGCCAGAACCGAGCTGCCTCCCAGAACCGAGCGGCGGCGGCGATCCGCTCCCGGACGGCTGAATGCTGAGTAACCAGCAGCAGCTACCAGGAGCCACACAGCCGCTCTGCCTTCCTAATTCCCCAGGACAATACAGGAGCAAGAATTTGTCCTTACGTACCTCTGAAGTGCATAAGAGCCACCGGCTGGAAAGGCCCATTGGAATTGGGTGCATCCACAACCATCCTGTCTCCAGATTTATTGCATGTCAACATCTAAACCTCAACCAGGAAGGCGATCCACTCAGGGCGAGAGGCCAGCCTCCATTTTAGCACAAAAGCAGATCAGAAAATGAAGCTCTCTGCTGCTGGAGGGAACTGGCTAGTTAGTGATGTAAGCAGTGGAGCAGCCGCCCGATTGGCCGAGCTCGGGCCGCTCAGGGCCAATAGGGAGGAAGGCTGCTGCGAGAGACGGGCCGCGATTGGAGGAGAGGGCGAACCGGGGGGCGGGACCTGCGCTGGAATTTTCGGCTCCTCCCCCTCACTCACTGGTCTGTGGTGACGGTGTGCGAGGCAGGCCTCGCCACAGATCTTAGATCAGATTAAGTCTTTTCCACAGTTTAGCCATTAGCAGGGGTTTCAGCATAATCTGACTTAGGATAAGCAGCTGGAAATAACTTACTCTGAGTGAGCCCAGAGAGAGAGAGAGGCCCTGGCTAAATCTTCAAAGTCTCCTCATTGTTTCCTCCTGTCATCTCTGCTCGGTTCTCCATCAAAGGGAGGTGGAGAGGAGGGTCAGATGGGGCCTCGGATCTCTGGATGGAGCAGAACCACATGAGGATGCCAGTGGTCTCCAGAAATCCAGTGGAAGCTCATTAATGAGAAACCATGTGCAGGACATAAAACACCAGAATGAGATCCTCTCTCTGGTGTGACCAAAACAGAACCACAACCAGCCACCTCTCCAGAAATGACAGAACCTCTGCTGTGTTGTGTTGTTGTGAGTGACGTCCACCATGTGCTCGGCAAAATTAGCAGCAAACAGGAAGTGAAAGTAAGAGAAGATTAAATGAACAGCAAGTTCAAAGTTTGGCCGCTCGCTCAGACGTGACAAACTGAAGACGGACAGCACGTGTCCTCGTGTCATGTGTTGGTCTTTAAAGCGTTCATGTGCTCATTTCATTATCTGATGAGTTCGTTAGGCGTTAATGTGGCTGTGGTGTGTAATTACTCTGAGAATGAACAATGTGCACCGCCGTCTCCACATAATGAAGTGGCTGTCCCTCTGTTCATGTGATTTATCAGAGGAGTCAAACCACAACCCAACCACAAGACGGACCGGGTTTTTCGTAACTCCTGAAACCATCTGAGAACAAACGGCCTGGTGCAGTTTCCAACAATGGACGCAGTCAGACAATGAACTCAGATGTAATGAAGAGGCCGTGATGCTTCAGCTGAACGTACCACAAGAAAGAGATCTGGAGACATGTCGGCTCGTCACCGCCTTGTTCCCAAAATTAAACATGAAACAAACAGAACGCTGCACTAAACAGACTCAGTTAAAGACATATAACTACAAACTACACGTATTAAACGTTCAGACAGGTGAGTGTCCAGCTCGGCAGGTAGGTTTTGCTCCTGTAGGTGGAACACAAACTTTTTTTTTTAAACCCTAACCCTAACCCTATATCACACTGTGAATTAAAATGCAGATGAGAAAATGAAAACTGCCCCATGTGACCCGGGGGAAACAGACGAAGCAAAAAAAGGGAAACAGGATAGTTTGGGAGGGGAGGAAGGCCAAGTGCACTGCAGCTCTCACTCTTGGCATTCTCTCACCGAGGGGCCAAAGCCTCTCCAAGAGGTGCCGGTGCATTCCACAGCCATGACAACGGCCGCCGGTGTTTTCTGAAAGCTGCCACTTACTTCCTACTGGTTACACCGGCCGGGCAAACTAAAAAAAAAAGCTTTGGATGCACCCCCACACTCATGTTGGAGTTTCCCCGGGCAGCAGATACGTGGTGATGTCGTCTACATTGATTTACTGTTAACAAATCTAACAAATAAAACCCAGACTGACTCCATCCAGCTGCTGTCTGTGCCGCCTGATGTGGGCTGTTGGTGCTCACATTTCAAGTTCAGCAACAAGAAGAACTGATGAACTACACGTCTGCATTTGGAAACACAAGCTTGTTCTGGCTGAACGTTCTTCTTCTTCTTCTCCAATCTGCTGTTTTGTTGTTGAGAGAAACGCTGTGAGGCTTCGCTGGAGGTGACGTGAACCTTTTTACAAGACTTCTACATTTGTACAGTTTGGGGCCCTGAATAGTTTAGGAAATGGAGTCAGAACTGCCATTTTATTCATCAAAAAATATAAAATAGTTTTCCAAAAAACTACTAAAAACATCAGTGGGTCTCACTAGTGCACCGACTGCCGAGTGTTTTCACTATGACTACATGAGTAACGTGTTATGGTTCATATACAGTCGGCCCTGTGGGAGAACAGCTCCACTCAAACACGCTATTCTAAAAGACAGCGTTTCCATTCTTCAGCCAACAGAGGGCAGCACAGGCTGTGCCATTCATGCCAGAGTCTCCTGAAACCCCAGCTCACCACTGAATGTTTTACTGACACCTGGAGCAGCATCTTCTCCTTCATCAAATATGCATGGCTGTCCGAGCGGCTGCATTTTGTCTGCGCCGGCGAGTAAGTGAAACTGTGCTCTCTTTGTATGGAAGACCATTAGATGAAAAGTGCAACTAATACGTCTGTGATCTCTATACATAGAGATGTAAGTTTTCCTCTATTCAGCTCAGTTTGCTTTACAGGCATGAAAGTCATGTGGACGACTGCTGAAGCTCGCCGCCGAAGCTCGCCGCCTCTCTGCCTGATGCACAAAAGCACGCACACATGAACAGAACAGAGAACAGAAATAACTTTAGAGCCGGTGGCGCTGAACGGCCGTCCTGAGAAAGTAGGAGAGCTTTAAAGCCACAAACAGAATCATTTACAAACAACATCTCAGCGTCCCTGTTCTCTGCACGTCCAACAACCCAACCGGTCACTTCCACCTTATATACATGCATATGGTATTATTATTATTTCCTTTATTTATTTTGTCTCCTTTTACACTGTTTGAAAATGTGATTTATATATATATTCATTTCTTGTGTGTTTTATTCTACATTCTTATTCATCTTAATACTGTTTGGTGTGGACCAGGTGCACACTGCACGTTATTCCAGGTATAACTGTGTCTGTGACCAATAAAGGCCTTGAATCCTTGAATCCTTGGATCCATACCGTGGTTCTGATCCCTCAGTGCTTGTTAGTGAGCTGTTGATATTTATTTGTTGTTTTCTCTGTAGTTAGTAGGATTTGGTGGCTTGATTAACTGCTGCAGTTGTTTTTTTATTGTCCAGGTCAAACAGACACAGGAAAGAGCTGATAGGCTGTGATGAGGAGGAGAAACAACAACGTCTGTTTAATTATGAAACAGAGGACACGCTGTGGTGCAAGATAGATGTCTGAGAAATCCAATAATGAAGTGAAACCAAATCAAAATAACATTTTCCAATAATCATCAAGAATATTGGACTGTGACCAACTTTAAAAACGTTAAAAAATACACAAAATTAGCATTTTATGAATCTACAGTTGAAATTGGGAAAGAAATTAAAGCTCATTTTTAGCTTTTTTTTTTTTGCTTTTTTTTCAGTGAATCAATTAATAGTTTAAAAAAAATGAGTGTAAATAATCTGTAAATGTCTTTTTTCCCCAAATTCTCCAAATACTGACAATAAAAAATAAATTACAAGAAACTATTTAATTACTTTGGAGAAACTGGGTGACATCATTTTGTACGACTACTGTACAAATATTCACTAATCAAAATAATTACAGTTTTCAAAAATCTATTTTTGTTCATCTATGAATCAACTAATCATCAGATTTGTTTTGCTTATAAAAGCTCAAAATTACCAACATGTCCTCCTATAATTAAGAATCTGTCCTGTAAAGCTGGAGACCTGCTGGTGCAGCCTCTCACTCATAATGAATGAGTCACTGAGCTGCAGTGTCTTGACTGCATTTGACCTTTAATGGTAAAGACTGAGATCAGAGAGCAGAGCTGGGATTGTCGTGACTTTACTTTGCAGACGTGTTCATGGCTCTGGCCGTGCTGTTTGTCCAGGTCACCACCACCCACCGTTTCTCTAATAGAAACACCGAGTTAATCATTATTTTGTCCGATCAATAGTCATTAACTGAATTGTCCCGACGGCGGCCGTGTCCCCCTCCTGCCTGCAGAACCCTCCCTGCTGTACACCTCTATTGTTCTGTGCAGCTCGTCCAGGTATGAGAACAAAGCATGGCCGGGTATAGTTTACCGGAAACCACTTAGGCCGGATCCTGCCTGTAATGCTGTGTGTAAACAAAGAAGCCATGAAAGATTGATGCAAATGTTTCAAACCTCAACCTCGCTGTCTCGTCTCAGAACCAGCATCAGCGCCATGTGTGCTAATTGAATCAATCAATAGGGAAAATGAAAACAGCGACAGCAGCACTGGGTCTGATTCTGAGGGTTGCTTCTGCTGATTGGTGATTAAAGCGACAGTGAAACAAGCTGCTGGGCTCGGCTGAGTCGGGAACTGTTTAGATGCTTCGAGAACTCTACCAGTCTACAGTTTGATTGGAGGCTACGTTTCGAGCACCGGATGGCCCAGATTCTGCATTCTGGTCCGCCGTCCACTCGGTTATCCTACGTGAGCGAGCCCTCCGGGGGGTGATATCTGTTTCCTCCAGGTACGGCTCGGAGATGCAGCTGATTGCACATCATTTGCATTACAGATAAAGCTGATGGGCAGCCTGCTTCCCTATAAATTATGTAGTGAGCAAAGACCTCAAGGTTAAAAAGGCGGTTATGAGGATCCACCGAGGCTATGAATTGTTAATACCTTCATCCATATAGGCCAAACATGCAATCTAAGAATTCCAGATGAAGAGCAGCTCATCTCCGCACACGACTGAACACAGACGAGGAAAACAGCAGCATGTGAAGGGAAAAGCTCCTGATAGAGATACCGTATGTTGGAGGAGGCGTACCTGCCAGCGCAGGTAGCTTCTGCAGCTCTCTGTTAGCACTGAGGGGGAAAGAGGAAGTGCTGAACCTCTTCTCCCTCTTCATGGCCGAGTGTGACCCCGGTTGCTTTACCCTCATCAGCTGAGTTGCGGGAGGCACTTTCTTATTGGAGCCCTGCAGAAACAAGAGTCGCAGAGGAAGGGCTCCTGTTACTGGAGCAGGGCAGGGCGAGGTAGTTCCTGCCCCAAAGGAAATGGCACAGGAATCACTCTACTCAAGTGTCAGTGTGGAGTCTGAAAGGAAGGGGAGGAGAGAGGAGGGATAAAACAGGAGAGGGGGTGTTGTGGTCAAGGGTCAAGTTCCTTTTCCGAATCAGATCAGATGATTCTGGGCGAAGCAACCCGATCACAGGCGCCGGTGTACCGTACTGCATCTGTTGACAGAGTTTGTGATGGACCTCAGCGCACAGAATAATTGAGCACAGATGGAGCTGATAAAGCTGTCAGTGGGAACAAACAGGCGCTCCAGCAGTCAATCAATCAGGTCGCTTCCAGCCTCCATGTAACGCACAGCGTCAGCGGCCAGGACAGAAATAGCTGCTACAATGGCTGGTATTATGCTGAAAAAGTCCAGCGGGGCGCGATGGGCTGGGGCTGGGGATTAAATGCAAGTATTAAGAAAATAAAGTCATAAGATCAGGTCACATGACAGCTCTGCCTGTTTCAGGAGGCCACAGAGGAGATAAGCTGAAAAACAAAAGGCTGGAGCGTAGGAACGGTGTGAACCAGGACGTTAGGAGGTAGGATGGGAGCTGTGGGAGACAGAAGGAAACCAGTGTTTAACAGCACAGAGAGGAGAAAAACCAAGAGAAGTTTCCAGAGAAGCTGCTGTGATCAGGCTGCTGAGGATGTTCACCAGTTTAACTCTGACTAACACCAGAAAGAGACCAGGTTCTGATAACAGCACACCAGCTTAGAAAGAGCTTCAGCACATTTAAACATATATACTGGAACTGTATTTCCTTTTCATGCAAAAGTTCACTTACTTCTTGGTCCTCTGCAGGCCCATTTTTACCTCCAGATTTCTTAGATCTTCCAGACTTGGAGGATTCCTAAAGAGCAGAGAGAACAAACAGACATTAAACCCGCCCTGGATGCAGGAGGCTAACCTGAGGAGCACCAAATCCCACTCCACCTTCTCCTTCTTGCTCTTGTGAGGCATCCTGAGCGGAGTCCCCGGTGGTCAGCAGGGGAAGCTGTGGTCGCCACTGGCAGCAGCTTCACGCGTCTGTCCGCGCGCAGCTGATCAGGCTCAGCGCGGACCGTCCGGACACCATGTGACCGGCCGGGACACCAGCTGCTGTCATCCTGCCTCCGCGGTGGCTGCGTGCCACGGCTCAGCCTCCGTGGGAGACACGCAGCTCATGACCGTGGAAAACACCGTCCACGTCCGCTGCCAACATCCAACGTGCTGCTGCGGCGGCGGCGGCACTTCCCGGTTCCCTCCAGCTCAAACGGCAGCTCTGTGTCCCTGTGCCGGCTGTACTGACGGGCCACCGCCGCAGGGGGGCGCTGCTGCACCTGCAAAACACCGGGACGGTCTGTGGCTGCCGTTACCGACTATCAACTATTTCAACGATTAGTCGATTAATGTAAATGATCAGTTTTACTCCAAAAACGCAGGTCACCAGTAATCATCCAGCACATCTACAACAACAGAACAGGTTAAAGAAGGGTTGAGGTCTGAGACAATAAAACAATAAAACAATAAAACACTTTATAAAACGGGATCTTGTGGGAGGAAACTGCACCAGATCCATCCAAAATCAATAAATACGATGTTGAAGGTAAATTGGATGAAGAAAAATGAAAAACATTAGTATGTAAAATAGAAAAAGAACATGGAGGAGGAGAAGATAAGAAGAAGAAGGAAGTGTTTCCCCTCCAGAAGAACAAGGCTGGAATTACAAATGATCCTCTGTGTATTAAAATGAACACACTGGAGTGTTATTTATGGTGTCAGTTTACCTGAGAAATTAAAAAATTAACAATTAAAATCCAACAAGAATCATACAAAAGACATCCTAACCTGTAATAGATGCTGAATTATTATGAATCAATGGAGATTAACTAGAAAATACATGAACACCTACGAATCCAACAGTTCCCCGGATTCCCCATGAACAAGCTGTCTGTTTCTCTTTCTTTGAGTTATTTCACTTTATTATTTATTTTCCTTTTTTCTTTCTTTACCTTTCAGTGTTCATGTTATCTGACCAGCTCTCTGTCACTGTATCATGAAGCACAGGACAAAGTGGAAGCAAACAAAGTCGGCGTCACCTCCTGAGTGGTTTTAGCTCGGATGTAAAGTTTGTAAGATGATGAATATTTAAATTGTGGTTCACCTTGTGTACAAGACGGGTGTCAAGTGATGGACTGACAGAACAACACTGACATGGTTACTGAGAGGTCATTCATCTCATTAAGACGCCTTCGTCGAGCAGCGGGACGTCATTACAATTCTACAGTTTCATCCAGCAGCTTTTATCCAAAGAGACGTACATCTGAGAGCAGAAACAACACAAGCAAGGATCTGGTCAGGAGGGAACCACCTGGATCAGCGCCACAGAACGATTAATTAATATGTTTTGGATGACTTAACTCGTTAGTAGTTTAACTGGGTAGTTAGGTCTCTGGTTGGTCGTCCACCGATGAGTCCGTTTTACTTTATGTTGTTGTAACAGGCGTCTCTGTCCACAGGGTGGCAGTGTTGCATCCTTTTGAACTTAGTGTAGCGTTTATTCCTTCAGGTTCTCGTTTACCTCGAAGTAGGCTGATAGAGATCAGTAAACCGTCCAACTGTGTGTGTGTGAGTGTGTGTGTGTGTGTGTGTGTGTGTGTGTGTGTGTGTGTGTGTGTGTGTGTGTGTGTGTGTGTGTGTGTTTAGGAGTTTGTAGTAAATTCTGCACCCAATAGTCTGATTATCAATAAAATCAAGGTGGAAACATTTAAAACCAGCAGATTTATATTAAATCAATAAAATGAGGCCTCTCATGAAATTTCTTCTTCTACATTAAACATTCTGAACTGATTCTGAATCCAGACAGAACACAGTCCACTAGTCCGGACACTTTTTTTTATTTCCACATCATGCATGTTTTTATCAGGCCTGATTGGAGAAGAAAGCGCAGATTGACACGAGCATGTGTGGGCTACAAACAGAGGAGGACTACTTTCTATTCTGGCTGCACCGCTGTGGATCGATCAGGCCGTGAGAGGGTTCTGTTCTCTGAATCACTGTGTTTCCATCTCTCCCTCCGTCCAGCTTCATCATCGGCGCTGCGTTATTACTGGATGATACGGCTCCCTTCATTTCCTGTCTCGGCCGAGGCGGTGGATGCAGGCTCTGCTCTGTCTGTGCACGCATGTGTGTGCACGTGGCTGGACGGCCGTGCATGAGGCGGCACAAAGAAATACAATAAATGAAGCAGAATTTCACAGGCAGCGACTGTAATGAAGAATATCAGTGGTGTAGAGGGAAGATTCGTTTGGACACTATTCTGCAATAAATGAGTTTTTTCTTTTTCTCAGAACCTGCCCAACAGCCTTCAGACTGTAGCTCAGTGTTTATTCCCTGACTCTTCATTAGGCAGCTCTTTGTGATGCTGACCTGCTGTAAATTCTTTAACCTTTGCTGCAGCTGCTGAACCTCGTGTATCGCTGCAGTGAGAGTTGCCAAAACACCGGCTTGTTTTCTGAGAAAGCTGTCCAGCCGACGGGCTAATGAGTGGAGCTGCTCAACGAGAGCTTGTTTACTTTTCCAAGAGAGAGAAAGAGAAAGGAGTGAAGGCAGAGGGAGATGGACAGCTTGTTATAATGGAAGGGGATTGCTGGGCGGAACAAAGGCCGAAGGCAGAGACGGCTCGGCCCGCTGTAATCAGTGCGCCGCATCGCAGGTGCACGATCCACAGTGATAACAGGTAAATGCGTATTGATTGTGTCGCCACGTGTCACACACAGCAGACGCCTAAACGCCGCTCTGTTCATCTGCTGTCAGCGTGGAGGGGAGCTGTGATGGAGCAGCAGAGTGAATGGCTTCATGCTGTTTTTAAGAGGATGGATGACTTTGGGCATCCCTGGAGTTTCCATTAAGAGCCACCAGCAGGTCAGAGGATCGTGTCGCAGTTCAGTTTGTGACAGAAAACCTTTTCACAGGATGGATCACGTGTTCATGTTATTGCTCTAAATACAGGAGAGAATCATGGGTCCATTTAGGTAGCACAACAGATTTATGTTTCTTTACATAATCGTTTTTTTTTTTTTCAATATTATATACAAGGTTTGCTAGGTGGATCAGTGGTCAGCACCGTGGCCTCACAGCTAGAAGGTCGCTGGTTGGCGTCCCGGTGAGGACACCCGGGATCTTTCTGCGTGGAGTCTCCATGTTCTCCCCGTGCAGCGTGGGTTCTCTCCGGGTTCTCCGGCTTCCTCCCACAGTCCACAAACATGCTGAGGTTAATTGGTGATTGTAAATTGTCCGTAGGTGTGAATGTGAGTGTGCTTGGTTGTCTGTCTCTAAGTGTAGCCCTGTGATAGACTGGTTACCTGTCCAGGTGAACCTGCCTTCACCCTGAGTCAGCTGGGATAGACTCCGTCCCCCAGTGAGGATTAAGGTGTAGAGATGATGGATGATTATTATATACAAGATGTAAACGAGTGCAGACACACAGCTGCAGTCTGATGTGTCACACACATTATTCTTCATAGTTAGTTATTTAATCAATAAGTCTTTTGATTTTAATTGTCAAAATTAATGAATTGTGCTTTCTTTTTTTTTTTTTTAAGAAAAATAAAATCATTTTACAACAAATGCAATGTGTAGAGCAACCTGCAGTTCTTCTAATGGCCACTTGAGGCTGTCTGAGTCGATCTCCATAGACCCTCACGTTAAAACGTTCAGTTAATTCTTTACCTTTTAAATTATATTGAGACCTGAAGTTCTGCATAATCAAGATTGTGGCAGCTTAGAGACAGGAAGTGCCAACATAGGACGGTCCATGTCCCGCCTCCACTCTAGCCATGCTCATGCTAATTCTTTTAGGATTTACTGGGCGTTAAGGAGTCAGGCGCTGGCGATATGGGGACAGTCGGATCCACTACAGTCAGTCTGAGGATCTGCTCTTCAGGAAACCTACAGGTCTTTATGTGCTGATGATTCAGATCGGGGATCTCCAGCTCTGGTCCTCGTGAGCTGCAGGTTCTAGACGTCTCCGTACTGCAACACACCCGACTCACATTCATGGATCGTTAATGAACTTGTGTAGAACTTGACAGATCCGATAATTCGAGTCAGGTGTGCTGCAGAAAGATCTCAAACCTGCAGGACGGTAGCTCACGAGGACCAGAGCTGGAGATCCCTGGTTTAGAACCAAACAAGCGACACAATGACGGACGAGTTTGAATCAATTTAGAGGCAAAGTCATTATAATGACAGTAAAGATTAAACAACACTTTTAGATCTTTATGGGCCCCCTGCAGAGCTCAGATTACTCTGCAGAAACACAACTGTTGGCTGAATGACATCCAGAGAGCCGTGTTCTCGTTACGCTGAGCTCCTGTATGTATGCCACCATGCATGGTACATTAGTGGAAGTTGACATGCTTGTGTTTAGCATGATGGAGCACGCTTACAGAGATAGCATCCCGCTGCCCTCACCTTGCCCCGGCTGATGGGCTGCGTGATGGGCTCAGAAAACATCCGGTACCGCCGGCTTCAGGAACTTCGTCCTCTGGGAGCCACTTTTCCAGTTTCTCCAAGGTGACCTAATAGTCTCATCACCTGTAGCTATTTCCTGGAGTCACCTTGCGTTTTGATGCCAGCTCTTGTGGATCTCACCGCCTACAGCTCCAACCTCTTTTCCTTTCCCCCGGGTGCTGGACGGCTCCCCAGACGGCTCCTCCCTGCACGGACTCGACCCTTTTAGTGTGTGTTTCAGCCTGATTTCTGCCTTTTACACAGACGGATATTGAACTTTCAGACAGCGTTCATCAGTCAACCTGAAAAGTTCACAGACAAATTTAGGTTGACTTCACGTCCAAGTTCTTTCCAGAGCTCGAGGTTCAACATGTCATCACTCACGCTGATGCAGAAATCAATAGACAGGCAGGATGCTTCACTATCAAATCAGTTAACACGTAGTTTAAAGCAAATGTTAGATCACTAAATTATCACTGAATGGGCCTTAGTGGCCAGACACACAAACACACACACGTTCTTACTTCATTGACTGTTTTATGTCTCTAATGTAGATTTCCTGAAGAGCAGCAGCTCTGTGAACATAGTGGGTCCTGCACATGGTGTCTGCAGACGGGTTCATGTGGACTCGACGATGATGTTTATGTCACTGGAACCCAAGCAGCTTCCAGATGCCTTCACATGAGCTAAATACCAAATAAAGCTTCAACCAAAAGACAGTCTAGACGTCTCACAGGTCTGGTTTAGCCCCCTTCATTCTGCATAGATCCCCGTATGGTGGCTGAAAGTAAAAAGACATCATGAAGATCCTCAAAGTCAAAGTTTGTTTGTGAGCTTCCATCCATTACACGTCATTATGGTCGAAGCCAGACGAGTCACTTCTAATCCAGAACTTCATTAGGAACAATTACGCCGCCCATCCAGCTCCGAGGCAGACATAATGGCTACTGACAGGCGGACTTCTTACAGTTTGTTTCCTACAGATGCATGCCACCATACTCACCTCCGTCTGGCTGCAGCACTTAAAGGCCTTTTCAGAACCAGAGAGCACTTCTGTTCGGAGCCAGGAACTCATCCATGTCCGGATCAGAAGAAGTTTGAGAGGCTCCGTGACGAGTACCCCGGCCCAATAAAGCACATATGTAAGATGTTGGTATGTTTGGGAAATCCATGTAGGAGGAGAAGAAACATTCCTGGATTTGTGTCTGACGAAGGATCAGACGGCGCCGCACGTTTAATAAAAGTCCAGATATAGACGGAGGATGAGAGACAAATTAAATTCATGAAAAGATTTTCTGAGAAGAGCACAAACACACAGATGTTAAATTCTATCATCATCCTGAGTGCAGAACCAGCATCTCACAGAGTCTGGAGGTCAGAAGGTCTGGCTTTAAGGAAACCATCCACATGTTGTTAATCAGAACACACACACATGTATCACTGACGGATGTGAAGCTGTTCATCCTGATGCTACTGCTAAGATGAATGTGTTTGAAGTGAATCAAACACGAACGCTGCTTTGTTGCTCAGCGAAGTCTTTGTGAGGAAACCTGAGATTTGCTTCTCGAGCCTTGGAGCTGAGAGCTGCGGTTCTCCCACGTCTATGACTTTGCTTTGGTGTGACGGCTGCAAATAAACGTGTCGCGTTACAGGAAGTGTGTAAGACTTCTGTTATCTGGGTATAAAAGCTTTAAAGAAACCGTCATCACACACGCCAGCATAAAGAAACGGACTCCAAACGGAAACAGCACAGAACACACTCATCATGCAGGCGACAAAATAAAACCGCTTTTTGCCAGCAGTTATAATTCAGACTGGACATCACATGAGATCACAGAGAAGGCCGGCGAGGCCTCCTGCTCTCTGCAGCTCTCCTACAGAGGAGCTGGAAGAGGAAATGCACTGATTTGTCCCTGGCTGACAGCTAAATGAGAAAATCGATACGGTTCTCATATCACAGAACCTGTTCACTTACAGCCTGAATCCAACAGCTTCATGTCGTCGTCTCACCTCCGGTCCAGACCGATGAATGAACATGATGATGTAAAAAAAAAACAACCTTAATTCAGTGAAGTCGCTGCTACGACGAGTTGAAAACTAAAACGCTTTCTGCTTTTCTAACAGCCTCTGTGCACCCACACACGCCTGCACCGCCGCCAGCTCACAAACATCCTGATAAAATCAACTCTGGTCCTTCTGACAAGGCCCAATTACTGCACGGAGCAGAACGTGCCGGGTTCTACCTCGTACGGTGCCGGCTGGTTGTGAGTGACAGTCTCCAGGTACAGCCGTCATCGCCGCCTGATGTTTGTTCTGATACACATTTGTCGATCTTTTCTAGTAAAGGAGGAGGCCGGCTGATACGTCGCTCATTCATCCTGCTGAGAGAACGGATCGCTCTTATCTGCTGCTGGGATGAAGTCTGCCGGCTCTCCAGTACCACCGGGGACGTCTCAGCAGCGTAACTGAAAGCCCTCAGTATGCAGGTCAGACCTTTCCTTTATTTATTAGTTTATTTTGTCTTTACCTTTATCTGCTATAAAAAAGCCTGATGAAGGCCTGTCCCAGCTGCAGCTGTCAGGACCACAACACCAGGAGTCAGGAGGAGGGACGACGCCTTTCATCAGTTCAGCTGCTGAAGCTTGTTGCTGCTTTCACTACTTATCCAGTTTTACAGCACAGCAGGATTTCAAAACAGCAGATCTAGTGTGAGACAGAAGCTTTATTGTTTTGTTTGGGACGGATTCATTTCCCACTTCTATCTGCTGCTGCTCGCTGTCTCACATTAACGGAAAAACTCAGAGAATCCATCCATCATCTCTACACCTTCATCCTCACCAGGGTCATGGGGGGCGGAGTCTATCCCAGCTGACTCAGGGTGAAGGCAGGTTCACCTGGACAGGTAACCAGTCTATCACAGGGCTACACTTAGAGACAGACAACCAAGCACACTCACATTCACACCTACGGACAATTTACAATCACCAATTAACCTCAGCATGTTTGTGGACTGTGGGAGGAAGCCGGAGAACCCGGAGAGAACCCACGCTGCACGGGGAGAACATGGAGACTCCACGCAGGAAGATCCCGGGTGTCCTCACCGGGACGCGAACCACTGAGACACCTGCAGCCTTTAGTTTGAAGCATACGGTTGTTTTTACGCTTCCTGAAACTCCGTGTTGAAGTCTTAAACATCCTCATGAGCGTACGGATTGAAAGCGACAGCTAGCGTTTGGGCCGAGCCGTCCTCCTGGACAGCAGACCGGTACGTACAGCAGACTGAAGGCGCTCCAGTAAATATACTGTATGTTTGCTGTAATTTCCTCTGAGAGCTCGAGATGGTTTGTCTCCTGTGTTGATGTTAAACGTGAGACTTTGTTGAAGGTTGTGTTGCCATAGAAACAAAGCAGGATGCAGGACAGGATCAGCATCAGCCCTCTGAACAGACCGTGAAACATCCTGTACGATGCTGTTTTAATTGATAAAAACAGCAACAACATTTATCACTGGCTCCTTTTAATCAGCAGCACCATGACTGAGTGGGAGAATGTGTGGATTGGGGCTCTTGTGGAGTTCCTGCGCTGCTTTCATGCAGCACGTTTCAGATAAAGGCTATAAAGCAGACTTCTGAAATGAAATATCGCCGTGTCCTTCAGCCAGTCTGCACCGCTCTCTGTCCTATTCACATTTCTTCATCATATCTCTTCCTCGCTCTATCCTCCACATTCTCTCTCGGCCTGCGCTCCCACTTCCTCGCTGCTCGGGTCAGAAAGCGGGCCAGCTGCCCGGCCTAATCTGGGGAATACAGGCGGCTGAAGACCCAGACAGGGGTTGACAGAAAGGCCAGCTTCTCCACGTTGATAAAAGGCTGTTCTCATGCCTCCAATCAGATACCATCCAGTTTGACCTATAAATGTACTTGACCGGCGCCACAGAAAAAAGGAACGCAGCTCCAGCGTCAGACGTACGGTTCAGCACCACTCTGCAGAGGTAGAACTTTCAATCCGACATTCGGACCTGAGAGACGGCGCTGTGCTCTGGCTGCTGTGAGGAGAAAATAATTATAAACCATCAACAAGGAAATAATAATATGAAGCGTTTTTACATCAATCACACGTCTGTGAACAAACTGAACAGACGATGACATGATTGTACGTTCGTGTCTGTGGCTGCTGCGACTCGCTAATGAGCTTTTTTCTGTTTTTTAATTCATGCTTAAAACCTTTCATCGCTGCTGTGAACATTTTTGGGGCTCTGCAGCTCAGCTCCAGGCGCACATTCAGAAATGTAAAATGTGATTCCTGCCAGGTATGGATTCGCATAATTAGCAATTAATGGGGTATTTGAAAATGTGCAGGAAACCAGACTTTTCTCTTTTGCCATTCCACACTAATTAGTCTCTGTGTTCCTTTGCAGGCATTACACTGAGCATGGAAATGACTTCCTATTATATCTTGCCCCATGGTTGCGTGGAAGCGCTCGGCTAAGATAAGAAATGGGGATGAAATTATTTTTCTGGCAAAGTTGGGCAGGAGGAGCGTCTGCTGGAGGATTTGTGGTGCCCTTTAGGCAGAGCAGCGATCTGATGGCTTTTAGCGGGTGTGTGTGTGTGTGTGTGTGTGTGTGTGTGTGTGTGTGTGTGTTGGTGCAGAACAGGCAGATCTCTGGACTGTTCTCAGTGTTTCTGTCCTAGAAGATGTTTGCGGGGCTATTGGAGGTAGAAATAGAAGATTTTCTGGAATAATAACAGATGTAATCGTACCTTTATGTATGTGGCTTGTGCATGTGAATGGCCCGTTCTCGGCGCTGCTAACGGTCGCCTGCAGGGCCACACGGATCCATTTTACATATGATGAAAATCTGCACCAACATGTTCCCATCAGGAGGACCTGAAACCACTTTGCTAAGTCCTTAATAGTCCAGTCAGTGCAGGTTTATGTTGAAGCTCCAAACCTGCAAACACACTCTGATCAGCTTCAGGCCTTCTGTGTTCATCACCAGCCGTTAGCGCCCAACATGCTAAACGCCCAGCAGCACACACAGAACCTATTTTCTGCTCTAACTGCCTGAGAGAGAGGCGAGCAGAACCTACGGGCGAAGTAAACTTTGATCGATAGCTGCAGCAGCGGAGGTCCGAAGGATGTGACGTTTTTTATCCCTGGACGAGTTTGTGAAGAGGCCGGAGCGATGAAGTATTTATTGGAGCTGTCACTGGCCGGCGTGGGAGGATCCCGGTGATTGGGTTGTCCGCTCAGCACTGCAGTTGCCTCCCATTAGGTCCTGATGTAACTGGATTTTAGCTGAAACCAAAGCAGCTATTAGCAAAAACAGGCAGAACACAAGACGTTTATTGAAAGGAATGGCACAGGTCATTTATTTTAGGATCTCCCAGGAAGGTTTCTTTATCTGTGTTGTAGCTGGAATACTGTCCACGTACAGCATGATCACGCATCAGGGTTAAACCAATAAACATTCCTATAATATTGTCAGTATAATATTCAACAGATTGGCATCGTGGACAAATATGACTGTGATATCTTGAGCTCTGTCAGTAATTTAATTTCCTCTGAATAATTAATTTTCTCTCTTATTATCCATCTTATCTAATATTTAATATATATAGGGGAGTAAATTCACATTCAGGAGTTCCAAGACAGCGTCTATACGTTGGTTTTGTGCGTCCAGTCTGTGAGCAGCAAACCAACGATAATCCAATCTAACCGTCGTTGGTTCTCACTTTGTGCTCATGAATTAAACATAACATTTAAAAAGCATCAAGATGATTATTTAATTTGCTTCATTACTCATCTCTGGTATCCACAGACTTTGAAAACGTCTGCTTTTAATAACTTCAACAATGACTTCTTCATTAAATAACGATGATTGCCATGCCTCGTTCCAGTCGGGTTCATCTGCGGTTCATCTGCTCTGAGCCAGATAGATGGACCAGACACCCTGGGCTCTGTGTCCTGACTTTCCTCCAGCCGTCCTCCTCTGGCTCGTCTCCTCTCACCTTAAAACACTGCGTTGTCTCTGCAGGAGCTCCTCGACATGATGAACGTTGTTGTGAGCGGTACATGCTGTTACCACGGAGCTGTTATGGTCGCTGTCTTTGTGTGTCGGTGTCAGGGAATGACAACAAGTGTACTCACAGCAATCAGCCACGACATGGAGACCTCTGACAGGTGGAGTGAAGAACGTCGTTTATCTCAATAAGAAAGGCCGTCTGTCACAGGACGCATGAAGCAGCGCGTCCACAGTCGGCTCTTAAAGACGATGGGCTGGAAGAAGGAAAACTGGGCAGACGTCAGGATCTGAGCCACGTTGGGATGTCTACGTGACTGGGTCGGAGCAGCTATGAAGAAGCAGGTCTTGTGGGGGTGTTGCTGGTCTGCAGTTGTTAGAACCGACCACAACTGGTCCAAGGAAAAGACAACACGGTCATGGACGCCCAAGGCTCATTGTGTGCGCATGTAGGGAACGAAGGCTGGCATATGTGGGCTCAGGTGGTGGAGCAGGTTGCCCTCTGATCATAAGGTTGGTGGTTCCATCTCCTCCACAGTATAAGTGTCCTTGGGCAAGACGCTGAACCCAAAGTTGCTCCCGATGGCAGGCAGCAGCTTGCATAGCAGCTCTGTCACGTAGACTGTATAACAGATGGACGTAGCTGCCGTGACGTCACCCGTTGGTTTCTGCTCTGAGAACATGAAGCCAGGGTTTTGCTACTTCCTGGTTGACATCTTGGATTTTTGGAGCCAGTGACGCAAAAATCGTGGGAGGGGGGCGGAGCCATAGGAGCAGCGATTGGTCAGACGGATTGAGAGGCGGGCCCTCTCTGCCCGCCCACATTTACCGCCTTCTGCTCGCTTCGTCTGTATGGTCGCTGCCGACTGTCAATCAAGCCAGACACGCCCCTTGCCCCGCAACATGTTGACGATTTTGATTGATTTATTCTCAGATTGGCCACCTGATCTCTGGACTTGACCATGAAAACTAATAAGAAAACAATCCTGAGCTGTAGGAATGCAGTATTTGGTGATCTGTGATCACTTCTTTTCCAGTTCCAGTCTATGGGAGCCAGGGCTTTGTGGAGCCAGCAGCTAGTGGACGTAGTGATACTGCAGGTTTTTGACACTTCAGGTTGGCTTCATGTTTCAGGGCCGGTTGCTACGTCCATCTATTATACAGTCTATGGTTTGTCACCATCGGTGTATGAATGTTTGAATGAGAAACACTGTAAAGCTCTTTAGATAAAGTCTATATAAGCGCAGACCATTTACCGTGAGAGGAAGTCAAGTGAAGGCAGCATGATGCTCTCAGTAAAGATCTGCTGAGAAACTTTCCAGTGACTCCAACCTAAACATGGCTGCACACCATCCACACTGCATCCCTTCATGGTGATGATCAGTTTGAGGAACATGACAAAGAGCTGGGGCTGTCCTGGTCTCCACATTTCCCAATCCAATCTGTGGGATGCTCAAGAAGAACCAGTTGAATCCATGGAGAGATGAATGCTGTGGCTGCTCGCTGTACGAACACAGGCGTATTCAGTTTCAGTGTCTTCCTCCGTTGTTATGGTAACTGACATTACTCTCCAGCCTTTTTCTTTTCTCAACACAATCCCCAACGTCCCCTCACTGATTAGACATGAAGGTTTACTTACAAACAGGCTTTATGAGGTTAATGGGTCCATCAGCCCCGTTTCCTCCATCAGAGGCTTCACCTGCTGTGTGTTTGCTAATTGCTGGAGCCTCAGAGACCAGAATGTAACAGGGGCCTCTGGTCACCTTTAATATCCTGACCTTTTCCTGTCCTGCATCTCAGAGTCACCCAGAGAAGAGAATATCGAAGGCTAATTGTGGCATGAGAAGATGAACCTGCAAAGCTTACGTTGACGGTACAAGTCGGATGCAGCTTCAGGCGTGGACATCCTGATCATCAGCCGGGCTTCTATCGTTTGTAACGTGCTGCTGATTCTAAGAACCTCCACAAGTCTGTGAGATGCTAAAAGCTGCAAATCATTTCAGTCCTCATCTGACCTTGAAAATGGATTTTTAAAATTTTTCAGTAAAAACACACAAAAAAACACTTTTTCTTTTCTCCAACTGCTGCTTTGTTCTGGTGCATTATGTCTCTTAGTCCAGCGTTCTTTCTGCTCCTCCTGCTTTAGAAATGTATTATCATCACCGTGTGCAGAAGACACGACTGAACTACTGAATCAAAGACCTTTTGAAAGCAGCAGAAGGAGGCGAGAGAGGCCAGAGAGCCCTGTGAAGGAGCGCTATCTGAGCATTTAGTCAAAGATCTGCTGCTTTTATGGAAAACATTTCAAAGGTTAACGGGCCCAGAGTGGCTGCAAACGGACCTTGAAAGTTTTGCCTTTCTAAGTGCAGAAAGCTGAACATAAAGGAGGAGGAACGTCTCATTGCTTTTGTGTAACGCTGCCTCACAAACGCTTTATTTCCAAAAACGTTGTGCTCAGTGGAGCAGCGTGAACGTCTTTAATGTGACTGATTCAGGAAGACGGGAATCATTAATGGAAGAGATTTAAGAGAACTTGTGCCGTTCACCAGTTTTCTTTTACTTTACCTGAACTTCCAGGAGGAGCCGCCCTGCAGGTGAGTCATGAACAGTTTGCTTCTCTTCACGTGCAGAAAAAAACACTTTCATCAGCCTGAGTTTTGAATGTGCTGCTGAAGTAACTGACCAACATGGAACACAGTCACTCCTCAGTGCAACTCATGCATCCAGCACCGGTTAGGAAAGTTCTGACCGCTCGCTGCTCTCACTGCTTCGGGTCTTTTTGCAGGTTTCTGTCCAGCATCGCTCTCTGACTGACTTTGACTCAGCGGGAACAGAAAACACACAAAACTATGTGACGGCCTTTATAAAGTAAACCAAAAACTTTCACAGAAACACCTGAACGTACCTGTAAGGACCACAAACGTTCAGTCATAAATATTTAAACTGTGCATTACGTCGTTGTTCTGACGTCCAGCAGGGTGTTACTGTGGAAACCGATCCGGCACAACTGAGCTCTGTGTGATGAGGAATAAGAAGAGAGAAAGGCAAGGTTTGAGATTTATTCATTTTTTAATACCGATTTGTTCACTTCTCAGTTCTGCCCTCAGGGCTATTTATCATGTTTTAGTCCTTCAGTCGGCTGACCGGGCTGCTGCTGCTGCTCGGTCCACTTTCCTGCTTGGTTAGCCTCCATCCCAGTGGAATCAGCAAACAGAGCTTCCTCCATTCTCATCATTACTATTATTATTATTTGCATGATCCTTCCATCATCGAAGAGTCAGTTTCAGAATCAGACTCTCTGCTGGTGTCGGACCGTAAGTCGCATCGCTGAAATAGTTTGACGCTGATGACCGAGCGCTGTGCAGAACATCAGTAGATGCTGAAATAAACCACGACTAAACTCAGACTGACCTCCGTGCAAAATGACAGACGGCCAGAGGAACGTTTCTGGAGCTCATGCATGTTTCAAACACGTGTTTTTATCGTGTGCTGGAGGTCTGGCTTCACACGTTAAATATAAATACTGAAGAATCGGTTGCTTGTGTCCGTACACACTGAGGGGAGAAGAACAGTCCGTCAGCGTTCCTCTGGATTTAAACAAACACAAATAAAACTCGTCTTCATCGTGAATCACAGGCGGGCGTCTCAGTTTCCTGGAAGTTCAGGGAATGAACTGAGGCAGACAGTGATTGATCCTCTCAGTTTATGCTGCGACGGCAGTTTGATTTACTCCTGATTAAGTCTTATTTATTGTCTCTGGAGTATTTTTCCTTCAGAGAGGAAGGAACTCTCTCTGAGTGCTGCGTTAGGATTCATTTGATTCCATTTAATTGAAGCCAACGTCCACGTTATTCCCACTTCATGCTGTTTTATTTGTGTCCACATCGTACCTACACGAAGGAACCTAAACTGAATTAGAAATGTGAAATATTCATGCAGGCTCCTAAATCATTAACTCGCCGTGTTTGTGATCTTCAGCTGAGCATTGGTGTCTCTGTGGATGTTTATGCACGGCCGGCGTATGGATGCTGAATATGCATGTGCTGCACACGCCTGTACGGAGCGCGCTCTAACTGAGTGGGTGGAGGGGGGGGGGCTCGTCAGACTGCACACGGTTTGTTCATCAAAATGCAAAACCTGCAGCGGACAGCCAGGCCTCCATCTCACCAGGAACACGCCTGCATAATTTATCTACTGTATCCGCTCCTTCTAACCGGACACAACTTTTTATTTTCCCTTTTCTTAGACTAGAGGAAGTAAGAAACGATCATCTATCTTTTGGTAAAAGTTCAGGTTAAAGAGCCGTTCTGACAGAAGGCGACGTCTGTTTACAACATGCAGACTGAAGCAGGTCTTGGTCCACGTATATTTCAGCCTCCGCCCTGCATGGACGCTGATGAGCACACTGTGTGACTGTGTGACTGTTGTTCACACCTTTAAAACTGATTATTTTTCTAATTTAGGTTCTCTGATGTGTTCCATCAGCGGCGCCCAGACACGGCGCAAAGTTCTAAATCCTCACGAAGTCCTGCGACATCTCAACCCTCTGCGCTCCTCACATCTAATCACTGACGCTGTGCGGTCACATGTTCTATAAGAAGCACAACCGGGTGTTGATCTGAGCTCCATACGAAGGGCAGAGCGACCGTCTGCACGCAGGCCGATGTGGACTCGTTCTGGTATTAATAGAGCTTCGTCTGAACCGGTCAACAGGCCGGGATTCAGTGTTCTAGTTTAAGGGCTGTCACTGTTTTATCATGTTCGTGGCTCGCTGTGATCAGTTCATCACTTAGATGTGGATTAAAACTGCACCACCGTGATAATCCTGTTCCATCCAACCAACCTGCCACCCAATATCCAAAATGGAAACTAAACAGGTTGATTCTCACTGGGAGTGATTTGCCTAAAACACCAGAGAAACATGAGCTAACTGTCCTAAAGCTCCTTCATTTATCTGATAAATGTCATCGTTTGTTCACCGGCCTCCGGCTGACGAACAAGCTGAAGGACGTTAATGTTTAAATGGATCCAATGTTTTATGTTTATGAGCAAATACCTGCTGAAACGATGAATATTCCCTCAGATGACCTGTTTACAGGCTAAACACTGTCAGAACACGTTTGTTCAGGCTCACAAAGGCTTCTGCTTCCTGCTCTTTCTTTATCTGCAGTATAATTTATGCAGAGGAGCAGACTGTCTCCAGCATCACCTGATCTGTTCCACGGCCCGCTGCCCGGCCAGGAAACCGGACCACCGATCCTGTTGTTGAAGGAAACCGTGTTGAGCAGCCGTTCAGCACCGTGTGAATCAAAAACTGCAAATTATATCACGTCTGCTTAATATTTATGGGACGTTGTGCAGTTAACATCATCAGAAGAGCAAATTGAACAGCATCTGTAAGTTTGTCAGTCAAGTGATGCAGCGTGAGCCTGAATAAATGAACCGGGCCGATTGCACTCTGCAGTTCTGGATCGTGCCTCTTTGGCTGCTTCTGCATTCACGCTAATTAAATTTGTGCAAGCTCTCAACCCGATTAGAAAGTGATGACAACCCCGCTAACGTTTTTCTGCTCTGCAAAAACATCAGGAGGCCGACAGACACAAATACAGACGAGTCTGTGGGACTTGATCCTATCGGCTGGATAAATAATGTGATGATGACCCGACACTAAATGTAAAACCTTCTTCTATGTCGGATATCAAGGCTGTCGGATTGTCCAGACGGAGGTCCAGATACGAGGAGGGCTTGATGCTGGAAGGCTCATTAGTTGTTCATTATTGTTCATAGTTGTTATAATAACTAGTAGTTCTGGTCCCAGTAGAACTTTCTGCTCTTTGGATGTTCAGGCCCAGTTAATGATGAATACCAGAACATTGGGTGCGGTCGGGGGACACTTCCACCCCGGGGCAGCGCTCTGACGGGGTGGAAGTGTCCAGAACACACAGGCAGTACTTGGCTGCTGATGCTAGTTTAGTTAGCGCTCACACTTCTGTTTCCTCCATCGGTGGCGGCGGGGGAGTGGCAGATACGCTCCACCGTTACCATCCATGTTTACTTCCATAAACACTGAGCACGCTCGCTGCGTGTGACGTCGTCGTGTCCTCTTCTGCGCATGCGGGACACTTTTGGCTCGTATGAAGTTCACACAGCAGATCACATACAAGTCGCATTGAAGTGGAAACGTGAAGGAAGTCACAAAGAAATCCTCATTGAGCATCAAGTCCTGCAGTGTGAACGTAGCCAATCTGTGGGATTGTTCAGTCAGATAATACGCCGTCATCCTGATTGGTGACATTAAATGTCATGTCGGAGTCACAATCCAAGGCTGTCGCTATGTTAAGGCTGTTTTTATGGGTTCTGTTGATTCTATCAGTCGGATTATCGAGTCATGACCGTACATGTTGCGCTGGTGCTTTATTACCCTTTGGCCTGTCGTGGCTAAATGCTCCTGCTGGACTCGTCCTCGGGGGGATGATGTAGTTTGTTTGCAGGGCTGTCGCTGACTTTCTATCCACTTACCCTCCTCCAGCTGATCTCCTCAGTGCTCCTTTACAGCTTTACTCCCTACACCAGTGGAGACGTGGCAGTTCCCATCTCATGAGGTTAAGTGCATCCTGACCTTTTGGTTCCACTGCTGCAGACAGTCCAACGTTATCTGAAGCCATCCTCCCTCCGAGCTGATCCACAGTGACAGGGCTGCTCTGGGCTTCCATTCACTCAGCGCACCATTTTTGGGGGATTTAGCCTTTATTTGAGACACATCTAAACCCGATTTAAATCACAGATGCAGCAGCTGTGCGGTATTTGTCGGACCAGCTCAGCTCTTATCTGGGTACGGATATGCCTTTATTATAATTTCATTCAGCTTGTGTTCTACATACTAATTAATTAGCTCACATTTGCAGGCCTCAGGGATTCACAAAGGCGTAAATCAATAGCTGCTGGGCTAATTGTGGCATGTTTAATGCTGCATCCTGAATAATTAGGATGTGTTTGTCTATCACTGTTATATGTGACCCACCTACAAATCAGGAGCACACATGTGGTCCGTCTTCTCACAGCTCGGTACGTTCATCGTGTAATTAATTTGACGCTGTGAAGGCTACGGTTGCCTTCAGTCTCCATGGCGGTTGATCACTTGTTTGAAGCTTAGCTGGCACGTTAAAGGAAGATCTGGATTCACTTTGTCCACCTGTCTGCCCAAATCAGCAACAACCAAAAACTTCTTCTTTCCTTAGATGTAAAAATACATATTGAAGAGACTGAAACTGTTTTTTACAGTAACAATGCATCTCGTTGTTGTTTACATGCATGCAGACGTGTGTAGAAGAGGAAGAAGACGTAGAAGAGCGTCCGGCTGTAGCGCTGTGCAGAGCGCTGACGTCATGGGTTCAGGTTCTGGTGCAGACCGTTACTATTTGGGCTCTCAGTGCAGCAGCAGCAGCTTTTATTTACTTGAAGAAGCTCAAACAAATCCATGGTGAAGCTGCTTTCCCAGCACCGCGCTGCACACCCAGAGACCCAGAGGTTTGTTTGTGGGTCGGTGGAGGCCACAGTGGAGCTACAAGAGCCTCCACCTGAAAGCTGTTCGTCTGCTTGAAGTGTAAATCAGCAGCTTCAGTAAAGAGCAGCTGGATTTCTTTGTTTTGTGGAGTTTTACTTCTCATCCAAGAAGTCTCTCAGAAGTTTAACGTCTTCAAGAACCATAAAAACGGTCCAGTTGCTTTTTACTGAAGCTCTCAGAAGAGCCGCTGAGACGCCACACCGATGACGAAGCAACCGTCTGAGAGGTTAGAAAAGGTCGTCAGCTTGTTTCCCAATCAGTCTGCAGAAAACACATTCAGTATATTACAGATAAATGTTCTCCATCATGGAGATGACTTCGCTGGACTGAAGAGAAATAAATAAATAATCAACCTATTAAAAACACATCTGACGGCTGTGATGCTAACGTCCTGTTCAGCTGACAGGAAGCCACTCGCTGGCCAGATGCTTCAACCAGCTCCTCACAAGCACAAATACATCTCACATTAATGATCCATTTGTTTTAGGCTGATGGTCCACCGACCGGTCACTCAGACCGGTGCAGGAGCCGGTTATGGCACCACCAGGATGTTTACCGAAGTGTGTCTACAGCTGATGGACAAACATGAAGAGCTGACGGCAGGAGCAGCATCCATCAGGTCAGCCTGTGCTGTAGAGGTGGAGATGCAGACTGCTGGTGTGAGTCACCGATCCAGACAGCGTGGTGTCTGTCTGAGCACCGGCCAGGTTGTGGTGCAGTGTCTCTGTAGTGTTTCCTTCATCTCCACCTCCTGTTGGATCCGATACAGAAACATGAAGCGCCTTCGTTCAGATGAGCTGAAGCTCAGACCTGCAGAGACGGAGCTCCTGAACACATCCAGCTTCTAACATCTGACTCCTGTTTGTTGATTAAGGCCTTAAAGAAAACTGTGTTTGGTAACATTCAGAACATCCATCATCTCTACACCTTCATCCTCACCAGGGTCATGGGGGGCGGAGCCTATCCCAGCTGACTCAGGGTGAAGGCAGGTTCACCTGGACAGGTAACCAGTCCATCACAGGGCTACACTTAGAGACAGACAACCAAGCACACTCACATTCACACCTACGGACAATTTACAATCACCAGTTAACCTCAGCATGTTTGTGGACTGTGGGAGGAAGCCGGAGAACCCGGAGAGAACCCACGCTGCACGGGGAGAACATGGAGACTCCACGCAGGAAGATCCCGGGTGTCCTCACTGGGACGTGAACTGGCGACCTTCTAGCTGTGAGGCCACGGTGCTAACCACTGATCCACCTTCAGAACATGAAACCACGTGCTCCACATTCACCACCAGCGGCTCCGTGACGACATAAAGCAAGCAGCTGATTTTTTTTACGTTTTATTTTTTGTTTGCTTGATTTTCTTACTCAAACATCTTCTAGATCTTTTTTAATCCACTCACCTGCCATTTATGTTCTTTCTTTATACCTTTACACATAAAAAAAAAAAAAAGTTATTTGGGAAACACATCCACAGCTTTTACATCCCATAACGTTATATCCTCAGTGACGTATGGCACATACAGTCCATCACCCAGGAACCGAGCAACTCTTCTTTTTAGTATTTTTTCAGATTTACCGTCTGTGTTCCTGTGATTACATCTGCTCATGACACTCTCTCACATGAAGGTAAAATAAGCATTTACATCAGGAAAGCAAACACATTAAATCCCTCTAACACATGATCCTCAGCGTCCAGGACCCACCGACACGTGTGACCCTTCGCTTGACATTTTTCTGCTCGAGCACATCAGTGTGTGAGACTTTCAGAGGGAGTCATCTGTTGCTATGGCGCTGTGCGCTGCTTAACATTCAGAGAGGAAATGCTGTTTCCATTTCAGTCTCTGTAATGACGAGAGATGCCTCGCTGGAGAATAGCATGTGGAAATGTCAAACCCTCAAAGCTCCTCCCTTCTTCAAACACGCATATATTACAGTAACTGCCTTTACACACACACACTCACACTCACACACCTCTTTCAAGTATAATTGCATATGTGGAGACAGTTTTTTTTACTAAACCTTCAGAGTTTGAAGTGTTTCTAAGCACTGTACTGTACCACAGAAACATCAGATGGAGCAGCAGCAACGACACGGATTCAGACGACACATATTTCATGGCTTTTCGTTTCCGCCGGATTAAATCCAGTCGCTCTGCGCTTCGCTCTTTCCACACAGTCACACTAAGTCCTTGTTTGTTTGGAATTGTTTTGCTCAGTCCAGGAAACAGCGACGTCCCTGTGACCTGAAACAGTTTGAAAACCTGCTTTGTTTTTCTGAAGACGGGCTCCACAGTTGTTGAGATTTTCTCTTAAAGAAGCATGCACGAGTCTACAGGATGGATCTACGTCAGGTCTCTAACGATCGATGGCACGCCGTGGACTGATGTAAAACAAACAACACATCACATTATAGGATGGGACAATTAATGGACAGTTCCACCATCTGTATGATCTCCTGGAAGGTTTAATCCACTGCAGCTTCTCAGGAGCACCTTCTGAACTTGACGAGTTTCTGGAACGCCTGTTTGAACTCGTCGTTGAACGCGGTGTAGATGACGGGGTTGATGAGGGAGTTAAGGTATCCCAGCCAGGTAAAGATATCAAACAGCACCGGATCAAACCAGCACTCTTTGCATATGGCCATGACCAGCGTGCCAACGAAGAACGGCAGCCAGCAGACGATGAAGGCGCCCAGGATGATGCCCAGCGTCTTGGTCGCCTTCCTCTCGCGCGCCGCGCACAGACGCTTCCTCTCCAGCACGCTGTCTGCCAGCTTCACTTTCACGCTGTTCATGAACAGCGGCGATCCTCCCTCTCCTCCTCCGCCGCCGCCTCCGGAGTGTAGGTGTGCTTCCTGGTGGGAGGAAGAATTAAGGGAACAGAGAGACGAGCCTGCCGAGGTCTGGATGAGCTGCGCCGTGGTGAAGCGCTTCCCGGACGACGACGGCGTCTTGAAGATGCGGGAGCGGGCCGCCACGTAAATCCGTCCGTAGAGGATGACGAGAAGCACCGTGGGAACGTAGAAGGCGCCGAAGGTGGAGTACAGGGTGTAAGAGATCTGGTCTGTGTTCACCATGCACTCCGTCAGCTCCTCGTGGGCTTTGGCCTGCCGCCAGAAAAGTGGAGGCATGGAGATCGATATAGAAATCACCCACACCACCCCGACCATGATGGCCGCCCGGCGCATGGTGCGGCGCTTTGAGTATTCCAGAGCGTCGGTGATGGCCCAGTAGCGGTCCAGTGCGATCACACACAGGTGCAGGATGGAGGCCGTGCAGAAGGTGATGTCAGACGACAGCCAGATGTCACAGACTATCTGGCCCAGAGACCAGGTCTTGCTGACGGTGTAGACGATGCTTATCGGCATGACTAAAATCGACACCAGCAGGTCTGTGACGGCCAGAGAGCCGATCAGGAAGTTGGCGGGCGTGTGGAGCTTCCTGGTGAGGAAGATGGTGGCGATAACGAAGGCGTTAGAAAGCACCGTCGCCAGGGTGACGAGGGCCAGCAGGGCGGACAGGGAAACCTGGAGGCTGAGCAGCGTGGTCTCGCTCCACGGCGGGACAGTGGTGGTGTCCGGGAGCTCCGTCAAGTTACTGGTGAAGTAGTCCAGGGAGCTGTTGTCCAGCTCCATTCTGCCTCCACGCCCTTAAACTGTCTCCTGTTTGAAATCTGGCTTCATCACTGTGATCTGAAAGGCTCTGGCATGGCACCGGAGGAGGCCGGGCCGCGGCGTGGTACCGGAGGAGGCCGGGCCGCGGCGTGGTACCGGAGGAGGCCGGGCCGCGGCGTGGTACCGGAGGAGGCCGGGCCGCGGCGTGGTACCGCTGGTTCTGGCTGCGACTTTATCTTTTATCGTTCTTTCTGCCAGAGCTGTCCTTTACGTCTCATCCCTTTAATTGCAAAATAATTATATCAACCTTTAGCAAACGTCTAATTTCATCATTTCACGTCACAAATAATGATCCTGATGATGAATTGGACTCAACCACTGACTAATTTGTCCGTTTCACTTCTCCTGTATTGACTTGCTTCACCGGCGTAGCTGCAGGAAGCCAGATCCTAATTTGTATTCGGCTCCCATCAGACCGACACGTCTTCTCGTCCCAGCGCTCTTATCTCATCTCCCACCAGCAGCCAGCCGGCCGGCAGCCACACCTTCAGACCAAGCTTTCCTATCTGTCAAATGCTTTAATGGGCTCCTCCTTTTCAATAACGCTAAGCGGGGAGCTGCATGTAGGCAGATGATGACGCCAGATACAAAGGTTGGCTTGTTGTCTCCGTCTTATCTTTTCTCGAGTCCACATGAGGCCTCCTGATTTGAGGTTCGGCTGAAACTCGGCTGTGCCTGGTGTCTCTGATGATGCTGGGAAGCCAAAACACTACAGCGACACCACGGACATCAAAACGGGCCGAGGAACAATTATCTAGTTATAAAGTCTGCCCAGAGATAATTATTCGATATCCGCTGGCAGTTACACACAAGTTTGCTGAAATGCGGCGATCAGCCTTTTTTATTTCAGGTTCCCAGAGTTAAACGGATCAACCGCTTCGTCTTCAGATAAACTTTCACTTGTAGCGCTGGTGCAGATCAGAGGGTTCAGTCGGGCTTTCATCCGGCTTCCTCCGAGGCGTTTTCATCCTGGGTGAGAAAAATAGACAGAAGATTAGTTCTGTTCTTCTAGTTCACCGTCATCCTCCCTGATAAACCGTGTACATAAACACATAAACACATAAACAAACAAACATGGATGACATAGCCACGTGGTAACAGCAATAAATGTGCCTGGGCAACCTGTAAAGGGAGCGCTATGACTCCAAATCTCCAGGATATGTTAAGAAAAGGACATTTAATCAGAGTTAGAAGCAACTTCTGTGGTTCAACATGACACCAAAAGCTCTTAATTTAACTATTTAGTTTAAATTCTCAGCATAAAATCAAACAACACTAAAGATTCTCTCTGGAAGTCGTCATTTTCTGCCACCTAATGTGTAATTCTGTTAATTATCAGTTCACATTGCTGGTACTGGTGCTTGGAAACTGGACCGCCGCGGTACAAAGAGAAGCTTCCAGCTAACAGCACCAGAGCATCATCACAGGACGACGGCCAGCTCGTGTTCATGAAGGAGAAACATGGAAATGTAGGATGATGTCCCAGAAGGCAGGAAGACTTCCAATGACTGCTAATTACCACAGAAGGCATCCCAGCGTCCAGCTTCTGGTCCGTTTGTTCGGGTCGGCCTGATGTATTATTAAAGAGCGACAGCAGGACCGCTCACACGGTCAAAGCTCGTGATTAGGACCAGATCAGGGACATTAATTAACAAGATTTAAGTCCTGAAATTAAGTTTACATCATTTTTTTAGGACTATTTCAAAGTTTACGTGTCAATAAGTGATGAGGGGATGCTGGGGTATTAAGGAACAAAGCAAACAGCCTCTTGCCCCGGTAATCACAAACGTCTGCCGCCTCACATTGAACACGTCCTCCTCTGAGCGTCTAGACCGACTTCCCCGCGAATGTTTGTTCCCGATACAACTCTGCAAATCACCTCCATTAGCTGAAGTGTTGATTGGCAGCTGGCTGCTGGAGGGGATTATGGAGCCTCGGCTGTGACAACAAGCAGCATATTAAACAGTCGACCAACACGGCCGCGTCGCCTCAGCGCCGTCATTTGCAAACACTGAGGTGAGCGTGAACATTTCTGTTTTGATTCTCGGCGTCGATTTGAAGCCTCGTGTGGTTTTTATTCTGCATGTGGAAGGTTTGCTCTCAGACGTGATGGTGAGAATAACTTAAGGAAAACATCCCTTTGCGTGCAGATAATTCACTGATTTAGATGGTTTGGTGGAAACAAAAAGCTTCATCCAGCCGGCGAGGATTCAGCCGTGGTTCCTGTTTCTAAGCTCCTGCTGAAGCCTCCGTTCTCTTCGTCTCTTTGAGGCGCATTTAAGGGATTGAAAGATCCGTCTTCTGTCTTTTCAGCAGGTCTGTGGTGCTGAGCTGAGGTACAGAGGACTTGGAGGTAATGCCAGCATCAGCATGCTGGGATGCTCACCGTGACCGTGTCAGTGTGCCACACTACCAACTAATGAATCACAAACTACAGCTGAGGCTGATATGTGGTCATAAACCACCTGATTATGGTCATAAATATCTGCACTAATGCATCGAGCTGTTATTGACTCACTACAACACGTCCATCCTCTGAGGACGATGAACAGCTGAACTGAACTTCACGACAATAAATCTGATGTTTGTTGACATTGTACAGATCGGACCGACACCGGCTTCCTTTAAACCACACAGGAGTCAACGTGAGGCGCTGCAGCTCCGTCAGACATTAGTTTGTGTTTCTGGTGTCGTTTCTTTCTGCTTTTGCTGTTAAACAAAACCCAACATATATATCATATTGGTACTGAGGACAGTTTATTATTTTCCTTCTATCACTCACATGATAACCGTCACTCAGGGTCCAGTTTAACTTCAGCAAAGACTCCAGCAAGACAAAGCATCCGACGACCGTCAGAGGGAGGAGAAAGCATTCACTGGACATGTTTTATATTCTGTCAGCACTGAGAGCAAACCTGTTCACATGGATGAGCAGAAGGATAAAACACTGTTCTGGTCATTCAGACTGATGTACGTTTTCCTCTGGATGGTTCCATACGTTAACCTGTTACCGACCTAATGAGAACCAACAGAACCTGAGAGCTTCAGTTTCAGCCGTCGAAGTCATTCATCTGCAGCTCCCTCGAGTCATCCAATAAAACAGCAGTGGCCTTGTCCCTGCTGTGTCCTGCTCCAGCCTGCACCGTGACATTCAAACGGCCAAGAGGGTAGTCGGCCACTGGCTGCCCTCCATCAGAGACCAGCTGTTGAGCAGCAAAGAAAAGGGCAAAGAGGACCGATTATACCTGCCCTGGTAAATACGGGCTTCACAAAGAACACAAATGATGGTCTCAGTGAGCCCTGCTGATCCACCAGGCCCACTGATTTAAACATCCTACAGGCTTTTTATTTTTAATGCCACCAAGCACATGGAGCGGCGTCATGATCCACCAGAGGAGGAATCCAGCAGGTCGGTCCTGCAGGAGGCTGAAGGATTCTGACCTTCAGGCTACACAGGACACGCTACATCTGGATCTTGATCAGATTTATTCACAGACATGAATGAAAGTGGAGCTGCTGTCCTTATTCTTGCACACACAGGACACGGTGTGCAGACGTACAGGAGACGGCATTAAGCGCTGGAAGGTGAAGCATCACGCAGCTCACACACAGGATGACAACCTGCAGTCACACTTCACTGCATCAGTGTCTGGTAACAACACTTCGTCCTGGTGTTGTGATCCTGAACGCAGCACACGGCGAGCTCGCCAGACGTTTGTTGTGGATGGACGGCACTTACTTGTTAATTCATTTGTCCCTGCTGCCAACCACGATGCGCTAATATGTTTGTGGTGCGTATCATATTCCACACATGTGCAGAAGCGTGTTTGATGGATGACTGAACAGCTTATCTGTTTACACATCAAGCAAGTCAAGGACAGGGCTTATCTCCTAAGGGTCTGGTTTACCGCACACTGACTTAATGAGGTTCATAATGAATGGAGGAGAGGAGAAGATGCTCAGTGGAGTGCAGCCCTCACCTAAATGGGATGTATACGGTTTGTCCCTACGTCTGGCTTAAAGCTGCAGATCTGATCCAGGAGGTGAGACGTGCATTTATCATCCTTTAAAGGAAGTTGCTCCTACAAAGCAAACAAAACGTAGAGTTTACTCATGCGGGTCTGAGGAAGAGCAGAACTGGAACAGTCGGCCCATCACATCACACACCGCTCACTGCAAATCCAGTTCACCCCATTCAGGCTCGGCCCAAATCCAAGCAGATGCTGCAGCAGTCGCAGCATCCTGATTGTTGGTCAGGGCGAAGCAGCTCAACCTCTGATCCCAGCAGGTCTGCACGGCCCCAGCACAGATAGGCTAATTGATTTAGCTCAGAGGAGGTAGAGCCATCGCTGCCTCCGCTGTCAGCTAATGTCTGCCGGTTACTCAGGCGTGCACCAAACGGTAGGTGAGCACGGACGTGTGTGTGTGTGTGTGTGTGTGTGTGTGTGTGTGTGTGTGTGTAGGGGTAAGAGTTACATCAATGGAGACAAAGGCTGGGGCCTAATGACGGGCTAAAGGGATCAAATTAAAGAGATGAGCTAAACGGACCGGAACCGAACGGTGAGGCAGCGATCTGCTGAGACGCAGGTAAAATAGTTTCAGGTTCATTTTTATCTCTTTAAACATCCTCTTGTTGTCCTGTCACCACACTGCAGATGATTTAGGTTAATAAAAATATTGATTTGGCTGCAGTCAGTGATCAGTTTGAGCATAAACCAGTCTAATGATGACTGAGGAACAGTGCTGGACTCATCAGGGCTGAGTGAGCAAATAAAAAACAATCTAGTTTACAAAAATAAACAAAACAAACATTGAAATTAACTTTTTTCTTTTCTTTTACATTTTCTCCAAGTCCAGGTGTTCCCAGCATTGGAAAAAAAACTTGAGAACTTCTTACATTTTCACTTTGCTTCCATGCAAACAGAGCAGTTTGAAAACTGAAAACTCATTTCTGTCGAGTGACGCGTCTCTGACGGCGTCACAGCCGAGACAAGCAGCCATGAAATGTGTGGTTTAGACCAAACTGTATGTTTTTGGCAAATATTGAAATAAGATGAGTAGAATAAAACAACTGATTTATTATTATGAGCTCAGATTTGTTTTGGTCCTCCTGATGTCCCACATGGTGAGTTCAAGGACCGTTGGAATGTTTTTCTGTTTTAACAGTTTCTGGTTCTGATAAATGCAGCTGTTTAAAGACAGCATGCCTTCTAAACTCACTGGCATGTTCTGGAGTTCAAAGGGTTAAAAAATATTTATTTGTGATATTTTTTAAACTATAAATAGTGGCTGCCGCTACAGCTCAACTGTTAGAGCTGGTGACCCACGTACAGGGGCTCCAGTCCCCCATGCAGTGGTCATAGGCTCCAATCCCACTCACGGCTCTTTACTGCAAGTTCTTCCTCCATTCTTCTCCCCACTTTCTCTCCCTCAACTGTCTGATCCAATAAAAAGGCAAAAGGCCAAAAAAATAACTGAAAAAACCCCAAACCTCTAAATACTTCTCATGGCAGATCTACCAGCTTCACTTCCTGTTTCACTTCCATCATCATGCATCAGTTTGAAAAGCACAATAAACAAAATGATATTTGCCTAATTAATGCAAATGTAGGATAAATGCAGGAAACACACATTTCATGTTCCCACGTCTGAAACCAAACCTCCGTCCTTGGCTTCCAACAATACAGAGCGCTCCATCGGAGGTGAGCTGCCTCTGAACAGGCTCCGAGCTGCACTGCCAATGCCTTTGGCTTCACTCTGCTTATTATTCCAGTCGGTGGGAAGTCCAGGGTGCTGCTGTTTGATTTAGCCCCAGAAATAATTCTGTTTTTCACAATGTAGTTGCTTAGTGGCATGAAAATACTGAATTATAGAAGCTGGTCTGCATCATGTGTGTGGAAATGAAACTATAAAATATGGATTAGCTGCAGTCTTGGACCAGCCAACAGGACCTCCAGACTGATGATGTGAACGCAGAGCCTGAAGGTTAGAGTGCTCACATTCAGCCAGCCGGTTGGGAGACGCAGTCCTCACCTGTAAAACCACCTACAGCAGTAGAACAAAGCCACGCAGAAGAACGGACACGTTTGTCTTGAATGGCCGGCGTGTGTTATTGTAAAATGCTGGCGTGTCCTGCTGCAGTTCAGGAAACAGCGAATGAAACCAGGTTTATTAAGACTCAGGGGTTTGTTCTGGCTGAGAGCACGGAGGGGGCGTGTTCTCCTCACACCGCGTGGGCTCCACATGCACAACGGATGCACATGTGAGATACCATCATCCAACCTTCCACCTACACACCAGCAACACAATGAACACACTGAACAATGAATCCTCGGAGGAGCTGACAGGCAGGACGCTGGAGAGCTTTTACAGGTACGAGCTGACTTATGGTGACTGATTGCAGCGCAAGAAAACGAACCGCAAAGACGGAGATGCTCTTCTGCTCCAACCTCAGGACTCATTATAGAGACTGAGGAGGATAATCTGAGCTGCTCCTAAGCCGATGGGAGAGGAGCAGATTGGTGGGACAGTTCAGCCTCTTAGCGAGAAAATTAGGAGTTTCTTTGTTAATCAAAGTCGCTGATGTTTGTTGTAGTTACAGCAGCTTGTTAAAACTGGATTAAAGGCAGCGTGGTACACGTCCTCGTCTCTTCGTTTGTGCCCAGAATAGACCTTATCAGCACATCCGAGCTGCCTCCTGCACAGACAGCCTCCCCACCAGCGTAGCGTTCACCACTCCACGGCAACGCTCGCCTCACTGTCGGCACATGACCCTGTGAAAGTGGAGCGGGCCCAGCGCAGATCTAGGACACCTGAGAAGCCCTTTCATCGAGAGTGGGCCCGAGATGAGCTGATGCAGAGATTATCTGTCGCAGCCGGTTTCGTGTTGGGCGGAGAGAGGAGAGGAGAGAGGGGCGGACAGAACCAGGATCCGGTTTAAATGTGAGGCGATGATGAAGAGCTTCTGATTCAAACACTGTCGCTGCAAACTATCCATGTGCAGAACATGTTAGAGTTGAGCTACGCTGCAGAGAAACGTTTTGGAAACAGGATTTACCTGCAGGTAGTTTTAATAACTGACTGTTGTTCTTCATTTTTGTTAAAGTGCATCATATAAATTATATAAAATATAAATGAATCAGATAAACATTAGCTGCACGTAAACAGGCCAAAGCTGTGAACAGCGTCCACATCAAACCTCTGTAGATTTATAAATGGTCAGTTGTTCTTTTACGACATTTTACTGTAAAATTAGACTGTTTTTACTATATTTAAATCAGCTAAATAAATAAATAAGCTACCAGATATGGGCCAGCTTTCAGATAACGGATACAGATAAATAAAATTAAAATGCTTTATGGTTGTCATGGTGTTTGTGATGAAGCTCACCCTCCACACACTGAAATATTTAGATTTATCTTGCACCATAAAGCCGGTTTGACAGAGCCGGGCTTTCTTTGTGTTAACCAGATCAATAAATGCTAACATCCATGTTAAAGACTGAACATCCTCTGTGATGAACAGAACCAATGTTCTAGCTTGTGTTCTGTCAGCTGCAGCACCAGCAGACTGAAACAGACCGAGCGTACAGTAAAAACAAGGTTCTGCATTTTCTGTATCGCCGACTGAATAAACGCAGGTTCCCATGGCGACGTGGAGCAGACGGTTTGCACTGCTGTGGCGTTGCTAGCATGCAGCTCCACAGGTTTGCATACATGACGTCTTCCCTCAGCTGAGGATCGATAACACTCGTACAGAACCTCCT
>NW_007578130.1:233556-247588 GCF_000690725.1 Stegastes partitus | reverse complement strand
TAAAGCAAACCTAGAAGTCCTCATTTAGTCATATTTCAGTAATTTATTCTTTTCCAGTTACTTATATTCTAAACTATTTCCATCGTCACGGCGACAAAATGTGTTTTTAAGATGCAGCTGAGTGTAAGTTTCAGGCTGAAGCTCCTCCGTCAGCATGTAGGATGTAGAGTCCTGATCCAGCCAACAGAACCTTATCGGTTAAACGATGACACATTTCTCCTAATTCTACATTTTAGTTAGAAATGTTCTCATAATGTCATAAAAAACTGAATTTGTCCACACTAGCCTGGACAAACTCCATCATCTTACCAAGTACCTCAGACTGGTTTTGTTTTTATTGCACATTTTTAAACGACAGAAAACCTGCGAGCATCACAGCCGGTCCATCAGCCGAACCTGATGCACCAGGTGACCGACAGGATGTTGTGTTTTAGGAACACCCAGAGCTTCACTTCAGAACAACACTGATGCAGGAAACAGGCTTCAAGCAGCTACAGCAGAAGATGATGCTTTTATGTCCAAACATCCTGTCGTGTCCAGTGAAACGTGGCCGTGATGTTCACTATTACCTCCAGAGTTTAGAAGTAACACAAGCTTTCAGATTAACCACGTGAACTTTGTAAGATTGTTTTTTAGTTGGCTAATGCTAAGCTAAGGGCTGAGGCTCTGTTATCAGGATCAAGATGTTAAAACAAACCAGCGGTATGTTTCATCTCCAACACCTCTGACTAGTCCTCAACTTCATCTCCAGAAGTCATAAAGCTCCAGAGAACAACTTCATCCAACCTCAGCATCATCTGCGCTACTTGCAGCACATTTATCAGTCTGCTTGAGTTGTGTTCATCTGCTGCATCGTGACAGCGACTAAGATGTTTTCTACATTTATCTATTTGCCCAGTTAATAAAAAAAAAAGTCAACCCACTGGAGACACGCCGTGAGTTAAACTCCTTCTGTCACACAAACAGTGAAGAAGCTCTGGAGGACTTGATGTTTGTGAGAGAGGAAGCGCCTCAGGAGGAACTCATATCAACGCATGATGACAAACAGGAGTGCTTTTATCTTTACCTCTTATGTTGGAGTGTGTGTGCACGTCATAGAAGTGAAGGGCAGTGATTCACCAGAGGTTGGAAAACAGTGATCCATCCAGGAGACGAGAGGAGCGCTGAAGAGCCGGCGTGGAAGCCTGCTGGAGGTTCAGCTTTCCCATATTGACAGAAACTGATGATAGAAAGTATGAGAGATGGGCAGCAGCAGCTATAAATAGTCGCTGCTCATACATACAGGAGGACGTATTGTGTGGTAGATGATACGGGAACACTGTTAATGTATTCATGGCTTCGAAGAAATAATGAAGCCTGGGAATAAGCAGCAACCCGTCCAGCTCAGACGTGTCATAAATTACGTCCAGCTGTTGGATCGATTGTTGATTTGTTGTTTAATTAAAGCTAACTTTTGTAGGAAGTCTGTTCCTTTTGTTTCCAAATTGATTTGGTGTGAATCCAGAGAGCGCCGGTGGAATAAAGCATTTAGATTCATACAGCCCAGGGTTACCATGTACACTTAAATTGGATCAAACTGGAGCCCTGCAGCAGCGAGCGCGTTGAGAGGAGGACGTAAGGAGTAATGGTTCTGCAGCAGGAGCGGGTCTGGCGGACGGCGGTCTCAACAGAGACGCTCACTGTGGGCTGATTAGATCTTGGGGCAGTTTGTGCAGAAAAAAAAACAACAGTTCTCAGCCGACTGTACGGTCTGCGTGAGACGCACAAACCGATGTTGTGTTATCGTTAAACAGCAACTCGTCATCGGCTGACAGTAGAAACAACACTGGAGTCCAGAGACGTGGAGCAGGAACAGCTTCAGGGGCGTTCATGTGAGCAGCGTTCTGATAAACGTCAGTCAGAGGCTCGATTAAGGATAAACACATCAATGGCTGTTTGTGAAAAGGGCTGAATGCATAATGGATGAACACCCTGACGCCCTTTATCACATTATGTGCACGTGAAGCTTCTGTAAGTAGACTAAAGCTGCTCTCCTCCTCCCTTATCGACACGTTAACTAGTTTATGTGGTTTTAATTGTTTTAATGTCTCCTATCACTGATGCAAAGGTCTAAAACTGCTCTTTACAGATAAACTTCTCTGGTGTTCTCGTGCGGTTTTGAATATTCTGCGGTGATGGTCAGTCGGGGAGCACGACGCCGACAGCTCAAGTTTTCGTGGAGCCGGTGTAACGATTTTATTGTCAATTAGGCTGGATGGATCCACGCAGCACTTCAGAACCCCAGAGAAAATGTGTGTAAGCCTATTTGTAAGTAAGAAAAAGAACAGAAACTCTGACATCTCGACTCTGAATTTGCAAGAAGTGTTGAGCAAAATTCGAATCAAGTTTCTGACAGAGAGACGGGGCTGTCAATTAACAGTCTGGGCCGCCGCCGCCGCCGCCCTAAAACATTCAGAGAGGCGCTAACAACCAGCTCCCTGTTCAGAGAGAGGCCCAAAATTAAACTCTAGGAAAGATGTACAGACTTTGAAAACTCACTGTTGTATACAAGTCTGTGTGTGTGTGTGTGTGTGTGTGTGTGTGTGTTGTAAAGATGCTGTCAGATCACAACCAGCCTCATTCGTCTCAGCTCCGTTTGTCAGATGCAACTTTTCAGCCTCAGACTTTAAGGTGCACACAGTCAAATTACATTTATATATATTTAAAATCCATCCATTAAGTAAACTTTAAACTTTCTTTGAACTGTATCGTTGCAGGATAAAGTGTTTGAAGTTCTGTTCTGTTCTAAAGCTCAGACACGGCTTCACAGCTCTTAACATTTAGAGTGACTCGATAATCGACCCTTAACAATCCTAAACCTGCTGTCTGACAGGTTTGTAGGAAAAACCAACAGAACCCATAAAAACAGCCTTAACATAGCGACAGCCTTGGATTGTGACTCCGACATGACATTTAATGTCACCAATCAGGATGACGGCGTATTATCTGACTGAACAATCCCACAGATTGGCTACGTTCACACTGCAGGACTTGATGCTCAATGAGGATTTCTTTGTGACTTCCTTCACGTTTCCACTTCAATGCGACTTGTATGTGATCTGCTGTGTGAACTTCATACGAGCCAAAAGTGTCCCGCATGTGCAGAAGAGGACACGACGACGTCACACGCAGCGAGCGTGCTCAGTGTTTATGGAAGTAAACATAGAAAGCACAAAGACTGAGTCAAGTTTCCTTCTGTGGATAAACGGACGACATCGAAGCTCAAAGGTTGTGAACGCCGTGAATTCTTTAAAACTCTCTCCTCCGTGACGCTTCAAGCTTTGTATAAATCACTCTTCTATGAAGCCCATCGTCTGCAACAGCATCACTGGATTTATAGAACAGAAATGATTCAGGCCCCAAAAATGAATTCTCTTCATCAAACAAACAGGGAACCTGTTGTTGCTTGAATCAATAACCCATCATTAAAAGGTTGTAACTGCAGCAGGACAAGCAGATTAAAAAGCACCAACACATAAACCCTCCACAGGACCAACGGTATGAGGCCTCAGACAAAGATAAAGTCCGCATTGCAGACTGAGGTGCACATCATAGAAGCTAAACTCCTTTATTCGTCCTCCCAGTGGTATCTTCCACTCCTTCCAGTCAATAATCACAGACTGCTGGATAATGCAGGACAGCAAGCTGCTCATCTGCCTCTGAAACAGAAAGAGGCGTCTTCAGTGTGGAGTCGGTCTGGAGACGCTGACCGCTGACGGCCTGAGCGGCGGCTGCTGCTGCTGTGAGGTGACGAGTACAGGCTGGGATGGATCCACATGTGACCGCTGCTGTCAGGTTCAGGGCAAGTGACAAATTGTCATGATCTATAATTACAGCCTTAAACTGGAGGGCCCAGCCTCTGGGTTTGGCTCTAATTATCTGGATAGTCAGAGGTGGACAGATACAGGAAGAGAAAAGATAAATCAGACCAAGAGATAAGGAGAGGAAAGGCAAATACAAAGAGAGCAAGGAAAGAGAAGAAGTCAAGATCAGACGAGAAGGAAGGCGCTGAGAGAAAGACTTGAGGATACAAATGTCAGGCGTCTGAGGTGAAGTCCTCCTGAATCAGAACCAAACGTGGTCCACGTCGTCCTGAGACGCTACGACGTGGAGGAGTGTCCGCTCGGTTCAAACACCGGCGTGGAGACGGCGAGCGGAGACAGACGGAGGCGTGTTGTTCTGCTTCCTCACAGCGAGTCCAATCCCTGGTGAATAATCCTGCCTGTAAATCCAATGGGATTACAGCCTCAATCCTCTGGATTGCTTTAACTCCGGCGTAAAGAGAAAACGCAGCAGCATGAAAAATGACAAGAGGATTTGATGAAAGAGGTGAAACGTGCCGTGAAATGGAGCCCGAGCTGGTTGGAACAGTGAGCTGGAAAGGCAACGTGCACACTCACGTGCACTTACAGACGCACATTCTAAAGCCTGACCAGTACATCAATATAATACCAGTATGTCAATACCAGTATGTCAATACCAGTACATCAATATAATACCAGTACATCAATATAATACCAGTACATCAAGCTAAGACCAGTACATCAATACCAGTACATCAACATAATACCAGTATATCTGCACCATCAGTGTTCTTGTAAATAACACCACAGTTCTACGGCTCTTTGAGGAAACGCTCAGTGCCGTTGCTTTGGTCCGGTTTAATGCACACGGAGTGAGAAGCGTGGCGCCGACCGAGGAGGAGTGTGGACGCTGTGCATCGACCAACACAGCAGGACTGGACCTGGATATCAGAACATTCGTTTATGTGGTGGTGTTTGGATAGTAACTCTGAGGTCTGAATATTCGCCACCCTGTTGATTTCAGTACAAACAGCTTTAATCACAAACAGCTTCTTGATAAATGGAAAAGAAATTGTTCTTTTTTTAAAATTTGCACCAATAAAGTTGTGCAGTTTTGAATTATTTTGTCAATTACATCGTCAGCTATCGCAAATGTTCTCATTTATATCGTGATAAATCACCCTGCCCAGGAAAAAGTATCATCAGAAAGATCCATACTGGGATGTTTTGAAAACCTGCTTCAGCATCAGCTCCACCAACCAGCATCCTCTGGGCTCCAGCACTCACAGGATGCTTCTGTATTCACACACAAGTTTGGCCGCCGTCGATGAATCAACTCAAGTCCAGATCTCAGACTGTGCTCAGTGAAACTGGCCAGCTGGTGGACATCCAGTTAACAACATCACACATCAGCACTGCTTCTAAACTTATCTCAAGTTGTAAAAGTTTTCCCCTCGACATCGTTCTGATTAATTACTTTTAAGTTGCTAAACTGGACAGATCCTTGTGCAGCTCATCAGTCCAACACATTGGAGCGCTGCAGGAAGCCCTGGTGCTACGACAGGTCGCCGTTCCTGCGCTGGAAGCTCTCCATTCACTGCTGCATGTTGACTTTATTGCTTCTCGTTTGCCTGATCTGTTTGCCCTGTGTGTCATCACAGTGGTGACACACAAACACATTCTCTATCAGCCATGTCACCTCTGAGACCCGCCGTCAGGTCGACTTCTCACCGACTTTACGACGTCTAGTCCGTCTGCCGGTAGTCAGCGCTCTCTCCTGTCAGCAGTTAAGCCGGTTAATGAGTTCAGTGTCGGCGCTCGGTTCATCTTTCCCACTATTTCCTGGTCGTTATTCAGGTATTGATCGTTCTCTGGTACTGGAACAACATCCACATGAATTCATACATATTCATGTATAGCTTCCCGCGGTCCTTAAAAGCCTTGTGGCGACGCTATGTTCTCGGCGTGGAGTGTTTTACAGCTGAATGGTAAACGCTTCTTCACAGACGCTGCTCCACCATCTGCTCGGCTGCGATGCTGCTACTCGGCCGGCTCACGTGTCGCTCTGTACTGTAAACAGGACAAACAACGCAACGACGGCGCTGGGCTGAATCACCTCCAGCCTGCTGTGTTCTATCTGCTGCTAGATCCTGAAGAAATGTTGGAGCTACGTGGTTTATGTCAGGTGGTGATAAATGCTGTAACTGTGGAAGAGCTCAGCTACAAATCTGCATCTTGTTCCCTCAGTTTCAGTCCTACAGTTCAGCTGGACGGCTACAGGTCTGGTCTCGGATCGACAGACCCCGACAGACACACATTACACCGGCCCTGACAGGCTAACCTCTGCTAGGCTACGGCCTGTGAATTACAATGAAGACGCTGGGAGGGAGAGGCTGCTGGTGTGTCACTGGAAGACTCTACAGTGACGTTCACATCTATTCTGTAAGTCAGCGTGTTGCAGCCGACTATCTGCTCAGCCTCGTCTCGTTTGGTTCCACCTTTCCGTTCTGGCACGGCAGCAGTGACGGCGGTCCACTTCTCATCATTCGTAGCGCGTTTTAAAACAATGGCGTCTTGATGTCAGATGGAGGTACAGACAGAAACAGACTTCTCATTCGTTGCCAGTGTCTGGTGAATCTGTCAGCTGAAAACTATTGATTTGTGCTCCAGCTGGATGGATAATTGTACTAATGTTAGCTCCACGAGTTGGATGAAAACGCTGCCTGGCTCACGTCTCAGGGTTTCAAGCCCACACATTTCCATACAAGACGTGTTGGCTGCATGCATGGACTGTATATGAAAGAGCCACCAGGATGTCCACGGATCCATGTGAAAGCCTCTGGATGTCCTGACAGCACTCACCTGTCTCACCCATAATCCTGCATCTGTAAGCCTTAAAACTCTGATCATGAGTCAGTTACCTAAAAGTTTAACCCCCGTACAACACGTTCATCAGCTTTAGAGACTGTTTGTCGCAGGCTGGATTGTTTCCTGCTGTAAATTTTAACACTGGGGTTTGTAGGGAATAGCTTCTTGTTGGAGTCACCCTCAAGCGACCATTCGAGGAGCTGTGGCCTCATCTGTCCGCCCAGGTAAACGGCCCAAAGCTCTGCAGCGCCTCCTCACCTCAGCTCGGCTCTACACATCAGTGTGTTTCTGCTCACTGATCCAGACTCGCATACCAACGGCAGCAAGGTGCACGCCTGCCATCAGAAGCAACTTCGGCTTCATTCTCCTGCTCAAGGACACTTTGAGGATCACTGACATTCCAATTAGAGGCTAACCCACTCTATCACCCAGCCACAGCTGCCCAGGAACTTGCTGCTTGAATGACTCTGAGTGGGAAGGACACCGTTCATGCCCATTCCTAAGTCCTGTCAATCACAAGGTCGTCCCAGCATAAAGCCGCTTTGTCGCCTGTTTTACTCTGAATGGGAGCGTAACATACAAAACAAACATCCTGATGTATGAAAAGAAACTATGAACTTATTGGGAAAATGTTTTCTGAGGTAATAAATCAGGAAAGAAGCAGAGCCCTTTTCTTAGAGACTTCAATACTTCTTTTTAAAACCAGAGGAGTCGCCCCCTGCTGGCCATTAAAGAGAATGCAGGTTTAAGTCACCGTTACTTTTCCAACCTGAAGGCTGCCTCCAGCTTTTATTTACAGTCTGTAGCTTGTTCTCAAGAACTTTGGATGAAGTTGCATCTTAATCAGTGCAGCAGATGTCCACCTTCATGGAAACGGTAAAAGCATATAAATGCATGACCCCTCTGCTCTTCAGCAGCATAGCGGTGCCTAAAAGTCCTGGTTCTCTACATGCTACAGTCTGGAGAGACAGCTGGCTGTGTGAGCAGAGGAACAGATTCATATTTATTTCTGTCATTTCTTTTCAAAACCTGGAAAAATTCCAAAGTACATTACTGACCAAATAAATGCAGACTTACTGTCAATAAATAAAGTCTCTGACCTGTTTACTATCATGTGTAAAAATACAAATGAATGTCCATTACTACCAGTGCAACGTATTCATCATTGATAGAAACAATGAGATAAAGCCCCACATCCTCCACATGTGGTAGGACATACCAGAGAGCTGCTCTTCTATTCACACACGGTGCGCCCTGGAAACCATCAGGCATTAACCGCCTGTTCCTATATTAATTATTAAACCAGAATTTTACACTTTGATGAAGGAGCTACAAATGGATCCTCTTTGTGATACGCTCCCTCACGGCCGAGACGACGGGAGAAGACTCCTCCATCGTTGTGTAAGAAAATTACACATTCAAGAACATCATAATCCGCCGTAATTCAGTTTGATCATCAGGTAGACAGAGGACACTAACCAGAGTGTCAATGGACAGTCGGCTTATGTCTCTGTCTTCAGTCACACCCTGCTTGTTAAGGTGTGTGTGTGTGTGTGTGTGTGTGTGTGTAGGTGTGTGTGTGTTACTGTGTGTGCGTGTGTGTGTAGGTGTGTGTGTGTGTGTGTGTGAGTGTGTGTGTAGCTCTGCTCCGGAGCGAGAGAGGAAAGTCCACATGTGTGTGTCAGTCTCCCAGAGAAATGGAGGGACACCGTGTGCTGAAAAACACATTGAGGGGAGCGCAGGGCTGCTGGTTCTCTTTCATTCTGCTGAGTATCTCTCACATCAGTCGGCTACTTAAAGCAAAAAAAGGAAAAGCAACACTCTCTCTCGGAGGAGAGCGCCGGGTGGGTTTGTGAAAAGCTTGAGAGCACAGAGGACAGGTCTATATTTTCCACCCTGGAATGGACTTAATGCTGGGCTGCTCACCTCTCCTCCTACCAGCTAATGGCAAAAGAACAATCTTCACACATTTCTCCTTCAGAGATGATCAGAAAAAAACTGTGGAAATATCTGCAGTTCTTTTCCACAAACATGCAATGTGAAGACAATATTAAAGCCTTGATGATTTGCACGGCTTCACAGCCGGCACCGTAACAAACAAGCACATATTAGCTCCGTAAATATCTCACTTAAATCACAAGCACCGGCCTCGTGGTGCTGAACTCTCCTGCCCTACATCTGCTGGATGAATCCAGCTGCGTGTGCCGTGCTGGAGGTAAACACCCTCAACATACTGCCATCATCATCATTAGAAGTCAGCCAGGGGCTTTTCTCTGAAGGGAACACTTTTCATGTCACACGTGACGCCTCATTATGAATTTAAGCCTCATTCTGTAAACAAACAAGCTTAATAAACTGGACCTGCCACCAGCCTGATCCCTGAACTGGAGTCACAGCTTTCAAAGGTCCCATTTTACTGGTATTGAGATGGAAAGTACTCGGCATGTCCCATTAGGTTGACCAGTAAAATGAACAGGTACAGGGCAGGTGTGTGAGGTTTGACTGGGATGCAGTCAGTGGTGTGTTGTGCTTTTAAACATCCTTCCTTTGAGGCCAGTGTTCTCCTGTTTGGGCACTGAGGCTTCATGCAGCTTTAATCACGTCTCTCACACTGAACACTAATGTGAAGCTCTGGCTGCTTCCACGCAGGGACTCATTTTGTGACTCCTGGTGACCTCATGGTAGAATACTTTCTTCTTAAACTCAGTAACATCTGTCACCAGAATAATCCCATCCAGTGACAGTCACCAGTGACCCTGTTGCATCTTTTGTGTCTGGACTACTGTAGGATTCTCTGCTGAGCTGTTTTAACGGTGTCCGTTGATATTTTCTGCCGGTGATATTTGCGTTAGGAGAGCTCAGAGTAAACCGATGATGTCTCCATATCCTCTGGCTGCGCGCTCAGCCCTGTGCGTAACGGGAACACTCGTGGATCCGTGGAGAGGTTATAAAACAAACAGACAAAACACACGATAGTTAAACTCACCATGTCTTTTCCCTCATTTGGTGACGCTCTTTCCTCCCCGTCTCTGATAAACGCGGAGCAGCAGAGGAACCTGGGATCCCGGCAGCGAGCTCCTTCGTTTACGCACGTCCAGTACGGACACACAGGATTCGGACTGGTTGCATTCAGCGGGTACCAGCTGTTGTAAATGTGGTAGCTGTAAGTCCTGAAACTGCTTCACATCTCTTCTGTAAAGGTGGAGCGTCCGTGTCTGTATTCAGATATAAGTCACCGCAAGCAGCGTCCAGAGCTGGGATCCGGACAAGTTGCGCGACTCGAGAGCATCATGTAGTGATGTCCATAACAGGAGCTGCAGCAACGACACTTTTCTTTTTCTCCTCCAGAGTTCAATCACCACAAAGACTGAAAAGTGTGAACATAAAAAGAAAAGTGTTGCTCCGGCGCGTCTCCGTGTGAAGCACCAGGACGCAGCTCCTCGTGGGGTGTCTCCAGCAACAATCAAGCCCCCCGGGGAGAGACACGGGGGCTTCCCGGCGCTGGTGCGATCCCCTTCGCTCCGGCAGGGATCAGAGAGGCGTCAACAAGTTGGATTGAAACGTGCGTTATTTCGGAAGGCTTCAGTCGGGACTGGCTGCTCGGCGGAGCGCGCGCTCTGCTCGCCCCCACGCACACTGAGTGTATTTACCCACTGCAGCCACACGCGTGTGCTTCCAAGGAATTCACTTGGTTTCTTAGACAGTCCGCCCCGTCGTTGCTGCAGCTTGTAGGCCAGAGGTTCTCAAGATGAGGTGCAGGAACCATCCAGAGGACGCTGACCGTCCAAGATGGCACCAAGGCAGAACAGTAACATGGTTCATATTAAAGCCAAGATTTCTGGACTCATTCCCAGATTTAATGTTCCTCTGAACACTCTGCTTCTGTCCACTCATCCTCACCAACAAGTTGTCAAGTTTCTTCCACTGGTTTCTTCCAAACTGCAGGATTTGTAAAGCAGCTTTCCACCACGTTGCTCTCATGGTGATACGTGCTGAACAGCTGATGGAGCACATTCTGAACCTGGACTACGTTTAAAATGCACGACTGTGACTTAGTCGTCCTGAAAGCAACGCCTGCATCTCAGATGATTCACTAACAACCACATTCATGTCATATTTTTTTTAGCATTTCATCTGAAGTTCATTTGGATACAAACATAATGATCATAAAGACAAACCCGCCGACCGTCTGACAGATACCATAGAGTAGAACAACAGCAGTGGTAGAGATGAGTTAGAAACAGACCCACTGAGCACGCTCAGTTTCTTGAGCAGCCAGAATTTCATGCCAAAGTTCTGTCACTTATTTCCAAAGCAGAAGAAACAAGTTATAAGGAGAGAACTGTTCCTAACTTTGTTCTCCACACTGCTCAGGTGTTTACTGGGATTCTGCAGGAGGGACAGTAACGAGCAGTCACTCACAACAACTGCTGCCAAAAGGAAACCGTTTTGACCCATTGGGACTTTTCTGGATGGAACTGGAGAGGCCACAAGCTGAATGCATGTGCAGCTACTGCACAGCCTCAGGCCCACATACATTAAACATGGAGCCTGCATGACTTCAACTTTTACAGTTTGGCTGAAGCTCTGGACTAACTTACAGTATGACCCCAATAGGATGCTGTAAACATGTCTTCTGTTTAACATCCATCCATCTTCTCTACACCTTCATCCTCACTAGGGTCATGGGGGGCGGAGCCTATCCCAGCTGACTCAGGGTGAAGGCAGGTTCACCTGGACAGGTAACCAGTCTATCACAGGGCTACACTTAGAGAAAGACAACCAAGCACACTCACATTCACACCTACGGACAATTTACAATCACCAATTAACCTCAGCATGTTTCTGGACTGTGGGAGGAAGCTGGAGAACCCGGAGAGAACCCACGCTGCACGGGGAGAACATGGAGACTCCACGCAGGAAGATCCCGGGTGTCCTCACCGGGACGCCAACCGGCGACCTTCTAGCTGTGAGGCGACGATGCTAACCACCGAGCCACCTCAAGATTGACCCGTCATGCATTGCTTTTCTGTGCAGGATGGAGTCAAACTGGGAGCCAAACTTTTTTTTTTTCCTTCAGTCTCTCAGCGACTTCAGAAGATTCTTGTTATTAATGACACCGGTGGGCGATAAGTGAACTGCAGTCAGCATCCTGTAGGCAGCAGCAGGTGAACATCCTGGACATCAGCTGAGACAAGGGAAGGTTACAGGTGATTACAGTTTGGCTATAGATTAAATGTGGGGCTATAAACTATATCTGGTACATCACTACAGAAGAAGTGTGGAGACGAGTCTGACTGCTTCACTGACATTAAATTTTTGTCTTTGTTTTGTCCAGGAATCAAATGCCCTGCTGATTTTCATGCTAGTTTCTCACCTGGCGTCGGTTCCGTTCCCAATGGGCTGGATGGACTTCACTGGATCAGACCTTTTCTTTTGTTTTTTGTGCTCGTGTTGGAGTCGGCGTTGTGCTGGGAGCCGGGCGTTTGTTGCACTCTGTCGGCGCTGTAGGGGAGCGGAGGAGAGGGGTTGATGCAAGGCAGTCAGGAGGGAGCATAAACATCACATCCTCTGGATTCCCCCACAGGACGGGTCGGCTTCATAGAGATCAATCCACAGGTTGGTAGAGGCGCCCAGGGAGTCCAGGAAGGTGCTTTACAAAGTCACTTTAACAATAAATAAAGTGAGTAATACATAGAATCGCCTCACATGAGACCTTTAAATAACCGTTCAGGTCGTTATTGAGGATGTGGTTTACTGTGTGTATGACTGCTTCACATAGGGCATCATCGTTCTGCTCTGAAAAGTTAAACTCAAGAGATTTCTACAAAAAAAACCCTCTGCTTTTAGGAATAAGGTGTCCTAAAATGATTCTACATGATCCATGCTAATTTACATGAAGGAGCAGTCTTGTTAGTTCATTACATACTTTGATTGAACGGCTGGTTCTCTCCTATCGTCCGTATATTTTATCTTTAATTGAATCAATACCATCCCCTTGAAAGCTATTTAGCAGGCCCTTCAAGTATGGAAAATGTTAATGGAAAAACGGAGCACATCGCCTGCACACATGACGCTTTACGGGCTGCTTGATGTGGAAACGGGAACTTCAGAGTGGACGGTTTGTCTTTAACTGTGTGTCCTCAGGAGGTGGAGGGAACACAGTGAAGGTCGCTCCGAAATACTTCTCCCTAAATGGAGGCCTGAGAGTCCAGCGTGGAGCTTTGTTTACAGCAGTCATCTGTTTTTATATTAAGGATTAATTACTGAGGTAACGAGTGAGTGTTTCTCTCTTATTTCACTGAGAATCGTGGCTGCTGCTGTGCTTCTAGAAACAAGACTGTAGACGGTTTATTTTCATGTCTCTACCTCGTGGACACATCGGCTCTTCAGACGATTAAAACGCACCGTGCAGCGCCGCTACACGCCGCTACACGCCGATCAGCCACAGCAGGAAGACGTCTCCTGTTTTAAGGGCAAACGGGAACTTTGAGCTTCAACATTGACGGTTTTGTCTTCGGTTACATCATCTCTGTCCTCAGGAAACAAACTGAACACAGAAATGAAAAACAGTGAAGCTTGATTTGGTTCAAATCTTTGAAATACTACTGCTTAAATTATTATATACCTTAATTATTTAAGTCCATCTTTTGAGGGCAGTATGATAACAGTTTACGGGATTTTCTTTCCTCTTTTTAAGACAGCTATGGAACCGACCGTCCACAATATTAAAACCACTTACACGCGACCCGTCGAGGCATTGACCCACCGACCTCTGAGGGTGTTCTGTGGTACCAGGCACTCAGACGGGTCCTTTATGTCCTGTAAGTTTCATTTATCACACTTGCCCAAGACAACACCTTGAACTCTTTGTCATGAGCCTCAAAGCGTTGCTGAAGAATGATCCTGCTGAGAGGGGCCGCTGCCATCAGTTAACACCATGACCATGAGGGGGTGTACGTGATCTGAAACAGGTCAGATGCTCCGACGTCTCGTCAGTGGACGGGGGGTCAGTAATGGGCCCTCTGCACTAGAGACAGGAAGCTGGACGGGCTGTGTGTTCTGACTCATGGGCATCAGTGAGCCTTGGCTGCCGAGGACCCCGTGGTTGTCCTTCCTCGCATTACTAGTCCAGTCGTGACTCGATAACCGACCCTTAACAATCCTAAACCTGCTATCTGACAGGTTTGTAGGAAAAACCAACAGAAGCTATAGAACCAGTCTTAACATAGCGACAGCCTTGGATTGTGACTCCGACATGACATTTAATGTCACCAATCAGGATGACGGCGTATTATCTGACTGAACAATCCCACAGATTG
>NW_007578130.1:231755-233311 GCF_000690725.1 Stegastes partitus | reverse complement strand
ACCACAAGACCTGTTGTTTTGGAAACCCACTCTTCTACCATCACAAGTCGGTCCTTGTCAAGACAGATCCTTAGTTTGCACATTTTTCCTGCTTCCAACACATCAGCTTTAATAACCGACTGTTCTCTCGCTGCCTAATACATCCCACCCACTGACATGTGCCACCGTAATGAGGTGATCAATCTTCTTCACGTCACCCGTCAGTGGTCCTAATATTGTGGCTGATCGAGTGAACAGCCCCAAACAAACGTTATCATGTGCTTATTAGAGAGCCGATGGGTGGATTGTGTTGGCTGTGGACTGAACCAGGAAAAGCCCCAACTCACAACCTTTAAGAAAAAAAACCCAAAAACCAACAGCGGCCTATGTGCTGGACAGGATTATATCTTTGTACAAGAACTGGCAGATTCTGTAGCTCAGTAAATTCAGTGTTAGTGTCGCTACGAGTGTTACAAAAGCAGAAAAAAAAAAATGTAGTTTTATATTATTGTCTTTTTTCTTTTTTAAAAAAAAAAGACCAAATTAACACTAATTCTCATCTTGTCTTTGAATCAGTAAAACAAGTTTACTGACTATGTCAGGGATGTAAACAAACAGGACTAACCCCCACATTCTGTCTAATGGAGGCTTAAGTACACAGCAGCTGATCCCAGAGCAGCCGTCACAGTAGCACCAACAGCAGGACACCAATAAAAGCTGCCGTATCTTTATTTGATGCACTGATGTACGAGTCAGTGGAAGATAAAGCAGGGTGAGTGTGTGCATTAGTGGAACCAGATATCTTTATTGCCTCTCCACTTTAAACACTTGAGGATCAAACTTCTGACCCTCCCTGTTGGTGAAGCTTTACTGTATCATCACCGTATCCACACACACATCCCTCACGGTGAGCACATTCTGGTGTAGGTTTTCCAGGAATACATTCAATATGGTGAATTGAATTTCTGTGAGCTCGCCGGGCACATGCGCTACACGAGAGAGATTCTGGCGTTCCCTCCGTGTCCCCAGAGGATCGATCCTTTTCATTCTGGACACTCAATTAGTTTTCCACTTGTGCTTTCTCGAGGCTAAAGGGCCGACTTCTCACTGTAATTGGTAAATTGCCATGAACTTGCTGAGCACATTAACACTCTCAACATTGATTGTAATGACCCCGAGGTCAAGTCCAGCTATACTGCCCTCAAACTCTCAGCCCCACTCGACTGGAGCTGCTCCGAGTGTTCGTACTTCAGTGTTCGACTGGAGCCCGTTACAGCTGCAGGCGAATGTATGCTGATTAAACTGGGGAGCTAATTAATACAACAGACAGGTCTTCAAAACCTTCAGAAGACAGCATGTAGTGAACACTCTGGACACAGTCATCTTCAGACTGATAGAACACCATGTTGGCAGAAAGCTGCTCATTCCACTTCCACCATGTATTTATCATCTATCAAGAGTCATATTATGAGCACTTAATCAACATAAATCCAAGAATCACCGTCTTTTAGCTCCGGTTTTTTGTCTCTACCATTTTCCAAGAGAAATATTTTGGTGCTACAGTCGTCCTCAGATGT
>NW_007578130.1:228664-229791 GCF_000690725.1 Stegastes partitus | reverse complement strand
GTGTGCTGACACACAGCAGAAACCCAGGACCATAGAGATGTATAATAAAGGCCAGATGTCTTAAGGTGGCGTTTCGAACGGGATCACCGGCGGCCATCTTGGCTTGGGGCAGCTCTATGGTGGAACCTGTGGTCCCTGAAGGAAGGAGAGCGATCTGCACAAATTTAAATACTGTGATCTCACTGAAACAAACGGTTTGGTTTCTTACAAACGTCATTAATGTGGCTACAATTCAAATTAGAAAAATACAAAATAATAAAAATGCTCATTGTTGCTGGCGGTGAGAGTGTAACAATTATCCATAAGTGCAGTGTTATAACTACACCCCTGATGTTTATAACAAACCAAACCGTTTGAAAATCGGTTAAAAATAAATAAATTTTTAAAAGAAAAAATGTAAAAAAAAAAAAATTGAGCAAGTCATGGTGATTTAAAAAGTACGTGCACCACAACAACACAATGTTATGGGTGAGCGCGCGGACCGAGCCAAGATGGCCGCCAGTGTGGCCGGTCGTGCGACTCCATTGGCGGACAGCGCGGACCAGACATCCATGTCATCTATGTCCAGGACTACTGATACAACCTGAACGTTACAGTTTTAATCACATTTAAGTTCCCTAAACGTTACGTTAACCAGCGTCTCCACGGACAGTTTATTAACTCAGTGACCACATCACAGCAACACAACACACGTCATTCTGATTACATGAAACACAACACAGACATGGTTAGCTTGATGCTGCTACGTTTAGCTTGATGCTGCTACGTTTAGCTGTAACCAGGCTACGACTGTCAGCTAGCTCGGTTAGCATCGCTAATTCACATTAAAGCTAGTATTTATTGGATGCTAACTCTATTCTCTGGTCAGTACGTAAACTTCTGGAGTTTACTGCTCACATTACATCTGAAGCTAAGGCTGCAGTTAAAGTGCATTAAAACCGGCACCAATAAGAAAATAAACATTTACTGACCGAACGGATCCTTTCAGTGTCTCTGGTTCCATCAGCCGAAGGTCCGAATTACGGTGAACTGAACACTGGTTAAAACCAGCCAGCGGACAGTGAAACTTTGTGGGAAATATGCTGCTAGCCCGGATAAATAAGGACAATCTAACAGTTAATGACATC
>NW_007578130.1:223216-225042 GCF_000690725.1 Stegastes partitus | reverse complement strand
GAACAAAACCACTGCAAGCTGCAGGAACGCCAACTGGAGCTCCAGAATCAGGTCAGAACATCCTGTAGATTCATTTCCATTAGTGACAAGTGTTAGATATATCAGGAAATTAAGAAACTGTTTAGGGAACTTGCAAAGCCTCATAATGAGCATGTGTTTTGGGATGTAGGACGGCACTGAGAGATGGACTAAAATACTGGTTTACATGAGACCAACAAGATATATCCATAAAATACAGATGTCACACCTCTTTACTGGCACCACAGACCCTCCTTTGTCCAAAGCCAAGACGACATTGTGTCCTCTGGAGCAGCTACCAGACCGGCGGCCGCCCAGATCGCTGTTCTTTAGTGAGAGCTTAAAGGAGCTCATTTGTTTGCAGAAAGAAGTTCCCGCTGGATTCTTCACAGAATACTAATGTCACATTGTTCTTTCTCATCACTGTAAGTTCTCAGTTTGTTCTCCACAGGGAAAGAACTTTAAAAAATACTCATTAATTATGGATTTTATAGTTTCAGACAAAACGAATAAAGATGCTGTTCTGCATGTCTATTGGTCACTAGTTCACGAGAAAGCAGAACATAATAGTTTTAAAAAATAAGTTTCTGTCTGTGTGAAGATCACCCAGAGACAGTTTGGCTGTTCTTTGGTGACGTTCAAAGGCCAAAGTAATAAAACCATAATAAACAGAGGCTGCCGTAGGACGAGTGCTAAAATACAAAACAGGAAAACAACCAGCAGCACTCAGGGAAGAACCACAAGACCACAGTCTGGACAGAACCGCTGCCCGGTCCTGATGATCTCCAAGTTCACCTCTCATCATAAGAACACAAGTCAGGGAATTAACTTTGAGCTCAGGTAACCACAAGATCAGATAGAGTGACTGAAAGTGAGCTACAGAAAACACAAAGAACCACTGTATACGCACATCACATTTATTACCAACTACAACAAACAAACAACAACAACTACAACAAACAACAACAACAAACATAAAATACAAATGATGATGAAATGCTGAGTGAGATGAAACCAGATGTGGATCAGAAGTGTGTCCTGGACACTTGGAAAGCCTTTCACCAAAGCAGCAGATGAACTGTTAGATGTGGAGGGTTTGTGATTCTGAAGCACCCGTTTAGAGACAGAAGCTCCATACTTGCGGTTTCCTTGGCGGGTGCAGCGACGTCTGGCTCCAGCTTCAGGAGAGTCGGATCAGCGCGTTGCAGGTGGTACCGTGGAGACCCAAGAGGGAGATTCTGTGGATGGTAGAAATCCGTCTGTCTTTCAGGTGAAGGGCTTTTTAATAGTATAACAGGTGACCAATCACAAAGATGGTAGGGCTGATAGACGTGATGCCCCTATGGGTCACATGGTCTGGAGTTCTGTTCCAAAAGTCACAGCGTCACTTTAGAACCACATGTACTTGTAATTATACAACAAAACAAATATCTCACGTTTAGAGGATCGCAAAGAGTCCAAACATGAGATCTTTATCTGTCATGGTGACAAAGATAACACAGTACTAGGATACATGATTATGGAACAAGCAGGTAAAATCAAGAATGTGTTGAAGGATGTTGAACTGCTGGTGTTTGGTTTGCGGCCGTTTTACCTGCCGAGGGAGTTTTCAACGTCCTGCCGGTTGTAGTCTACATCCCCCCCTCAGCTGATGCTGCTGCGGCCTGTGAACTCATCCATAGTCAGTGTCCCAGCTGCAAACATCACACCCTCAGCCTCCGATCATCATCCCAGGAGACTTTAACCAGACATGGCTCTCTACCGCTCTCCCCACATTCAGCCAGTATGCACACTGCCCAACCGGAGAC
>NW_007578130.1:179462-221724 GCF_000690725.1 Stegastes partitus | reverse complement strand
GCTGCATTTTACCGACAGCAAAATGTGTTTTTCTGGCAGCGACGTTCTCCTTTGTGAGCATCATTACTACGAGCAGCTGTAGTGTCTTCCCATTTCAGTTAAACGCTGACGCCAGGGCTTCCTTTAACATTCAGACCCGTTGCCCTCCTGTCACATTAGCACGCTCAGCGTTGTTCTTCGCAGCTCTGATGCTGCCGTCTGATCCACTGAAAGGCAGAGAGTCAGTGTGTGAATAAGTCAAACCCTGCTATTGATTAAGCTGCAGGTTGAATGACGGGTCGACCTGCAGCACGCGTACCGCTCTAGGAGGAACGCTTCAGATGCTCTTTTCATGTGAACTGATGGGAGGCTGATATTGTCTGATTACAGCCTTCAGTGTTCACATTCCCTCTGAACACTGTGGGCTGTATTTTACATTTACACAACTCCAGCGATATCAGGTAATCCTGTGTTGTACCTGATCCACCTTCTTCACTACGATACACCAACAACCGAAGGCTTAGTGTCCATGATGGTGGATTATGAAGCCAAACTGAAGGTCAAGATTTTAAACCCATACAGGGTGAACTGTGTCCTGCATCTTCAGGCACAAACTCCACTCCAGCTGTGTGAGCTACGGCCTTGAGGCTGTTGGGATATTAGTGTTAATGATACCTCCTGATACATAGCTTCATGGGTGTAGAATATTCATGCACAGCAGGGTGTCACACATGTTCTCAGTGTGCATGTGATCATAAGAGCCTTGGACGTATTTCAGAGCTGGTTTAAAGTTGGTATAATGTAGTCAGCGTCTATGCACAAGGGCATATCTGTGTAAACCTCTCATTTGCATATCTTATACCGTGTTTGTTTCACCTGCTTACATCACAATCAGTCGTTTCAGGAGCACTGAGCTGCCACTTTACATTCTGATTGAATATTTCTTTACTTTTTGTTGCAGAGCTCCTTGGAGCAAACAAAACTTCAGTGGGAACAAAAATAATTACTGCACTTTTAATTTCCTTGGACTTACAGAAATGCACTGAAGGCTGAATTTCACACTAAATTACTTGTGGAGACAAGTTTCTCTAAGTTGTCCTGCTTCTGCGTTACACTTACTTGCTTGTGTGTACTTCTGGTACATAAAGCATCATATTTGTATTTAAGGTTAAACCGGCTCTCTTTCCATGTTAGCAGAGGCATACATGATGACTGAGTGACAGACACGGCGAGAATAAGACGTGTAGTTGTTGACATAAAGGATAAAATGTGTTTGACGGGGTTTGGCTGTGAAGAGTCAAACACAGGGCAGGACTACCTGAAGGATATGCAGGGTGGTAGTAGCTGCCAGAGATACAAAACCATCAACCTCCAAACAAGACGCGTTGCATTTCCTCGCTCTGACAGCAACCCGAGTGCATTCTCACATACTGTGCCACACAAGCAGGACCACATAATGAGGACGCATGTTGCCAGCAGGACAGACGCATAAGAATGGAAGCCACAGTGCACACACGGTTGATAATGTCCCGATAAGAAAAGGCAGCAGTGAAAGGAAATTACAGACTCAACCAAAAGAAAATCCTCAAGTTGTACCGCAGCTGTAAAAAGAGGAAAAAAAAGTGCTGCAAACAGAGTGTAGAGTGTGACAGCTGTACAGCGGGATGAGCTGCTCACTGTCAACATGCAGCATATAAAGAGTCCACACCCACCACAGGTACATTAATATTTAACTGACCGATTAATCCAGGACAGGAATCATTATCACACGACCTCACACCGTCTCAGGTCAGCTGACTGAAATTAGGAGCATCTTAATTATATGGTGTAAGTTATACCAAACAAATGATGTAAAAGCTGCAAAGATTGTTCAAGTTTAACCACAAATGTCGTGCTCTTGGTGGCGCTGGATGAAAAGTCAGAGGTTCAAGTCTTCAGGCTTAATTCTCACGGTTTTAATCCAGACCACAGCGCTGACCAGATGGACCGACGTCAGCTCACAGCGCACGGCTAAACTTTAAGCTAAATACATCCAGTCCTTTGTTTTGGTTGCTTTAACTTCCAGATTCTGTTTTACTGCAGTAAAGTCACCTTGGAAGTGTTCCTGCGCACACAGCTGTGCACTTTTATCACTTTATTAGTTTGACCAGCGGTGTGCTGACATTAATACCTGCACAGTAAACAGAGTCCATGTCCTTTGACCAGTAACACCTCCAGGGCGGCCCAGCGGCGGCCACGGCCACCCAGGAAGGCTCAGCGGCCGCCCCGGAGAGGATGTCCAGTTCATTCACTGGAACTCAGGTAGCTGTGGCGTCCCAGTGCAAGTGAACGCAGCACTGGACGACCGTAACAGCTACGCCTGCAACAGCTACGCCTGCAGCAGCTACGCCTGTACTGTAGCAGCTACGCCTGTAACAGCTACACCTGTACTGTAGCAGCTACGCCTGTAACAGCTACGCCTGTAACAGCTACGCCTGTACTGTAACAGCTACGCCTGTAGCAGCTACGCCTGTAACAGCAGCGTGGACCATCTATAAACATCAGACAAACACACACCTCTGTAGAATCACAAAACTTCTTCCATGTACAGTGTGTTAAGCTCATCCACTTCAATTTTACATTCACTACAAACTGAAATGCACTTAATACAACTTTATGGCAATAAAGAGTCTATAACGGGTCAAATGAACAAGATCCACCCGTAATAAATGAGATCCAGGTTCTGACAAAACGCTGACAGGAGCTTCATTTGTTGCTTCCAGCTGTTTGTAGGAATCTTTCCTCCGAGTTAATTAACTACTGCAGCATCAGGTGTCTCTAACTCTAAACAGTTGGATGGAACAACAGCAGTAACTTCAGTAAATACGGACTTTTTCATTATAAACCATCTCCACTATGTAGGGTGAGATCTAAGAGTGAGGGACGTTGGTTACTTCAGACAGATGAGCTTCACAGACACAGTTGAACTTAGTCCAGCTGCCAGGATGTTACTGTAAAAATCTGATCTGTTTACTGAAGGTGAAGATTTGTTTCTGTCATGAGCGTTTCCTCTTTTAGCCTCTCAGCAGGATGTTTGTGGAAATGACTTATTGTGTGCATGTATGTGTTGTAGAATCAAACCAACGAGAACCTCACAGTGAAAACACTTTTTAACACCATGAGAGGCTGTAGCTGGGCACATCATCATGAAGCATGGGCAGAAGGTTGAGTGTAGAAATCATAAATAAACTATGGATGTGTCACCTGCGGGTGAACTTTCTCTCTTCAGATGCGCTGCAGCATTTCCTGGGCGGTTCCTTAATTAACCAAAATATTAACTATCTGTACTAGTCAGATGATTAATACCATTAACTGTAAAAGAAACCAAAGTCTGCAGTTCCTAAAGTCACATATTGACCTATTTTACAACAACAGGAATCAGGTGGAGCTTCTGGTTTGTGCACCGCCCAAAGACTTTCAGTAGCGTCTTCTTGCTACCTCTTCTGGAGACACTGCCGGCCGTGACCACAGGCCTGCATGTGTCTGCAGACAGACACTAATGAGTTTTCTCTAATCAAATGGATTTTTAAATAAGAGCAGCAGCGTGTCATTAATCATGTTTTCTGTGGACCCGGGTGAGAGCCAGATTATTTGGTCTCATTTGCTCTGATTTGAAGCGTAGCGGCGTAATGAACCGGCTGCAGGTCCATCGCGTCCCTGAAACTTGACACGTTCAGTTTGTGTGAAATGCAGCAGCTACAGCGAAAATGAAAGTAGCACAGACACACACCTGTGTGCACGAGAACCGCTCTCCTCTATGTCATGCATGAAACCGAATCCCAGGGAGATTCTTTCCCTTCAGTTTGCCCCAGAATAATGTTTCCACATGAGTCGCCTGTCCGATGCAGTTAGCCCTGCACCGCCCACTCTGTCAAGACACACACATGCACATCTGCGCTCACGTGCACGCGACACCGCAGCAGCAAGTCGAGTGTAACTCCTGCTCCTTGTGTTGTGTGATGGCAACGGTGGGATCAAGACCAGCTCAGTAATGCTGATGCCAGGCACCACTGAACGCTCCGGGAACTTTGCTCCTGAGCCACGGTCTTTGGGTTCAAACCCCACAAAGCAGACCCGTCTTCAGCTGCTGAGTAGACAAAGTGTTGGACGGGGAGTGCTTAGCATCACACTGGGACGTGTTGCAGCGCCGACCTTAAACCCATGTGAGGGATCGCAGGCCGAAGAGCTGCACGGATCGTCTTGGTGCAGTTCTTATGTGAGAAAAACACAAAGCTGCTTCTTCAGCCCGTCTCAGGGATCAAACCATATCTCAGTGCTCGAATGTATTTTATAGAAATCATCTGAAGTTCAGGTACCGGGGAGTCCGGAGTCGGCTGCTCACCGTGTCCAGTCTTCAGGTCGTACGTACCAGGCTTCTACTCCAACAAGCCCGCGGGCTCCGATACCAGTTACTCAAGTTCCAGCCACTCCTTGAAAACTTTCTTGTTCTACTTTTTTGCTAATCCTGTCTCCCGTCTGCCTGTGGTTCTGCTGGATCCGTCTCCCGCTCAGCCTGAGATCCACTCTTTTCCCTCACTGCTTGGCCTCCCTCCCGCTGGCTTCTCTCTGCTAACTCCCCGGCTCAGCTTGGCTCCGCTCGGCTCAGCATCGCCGGCTCTGATCACTAACTCCACCGCTCTTTACCAGTAAAACTAACTCTGGTTATTAAAATCCCCGTACAGCTCTGGGTTACCGCCTCCGTGTCTTGCATTCGGGTTCATTTAAACAGCATCCTGACGCGAGTATCTGCAGACCTTGATCAGTGTTTCATTAAATGAGAAACTAAGGACTCGTTATTCCAAAGAGGCTACAAAGGATTTTTTTATAAACTATATTCTTTGTGAGCAGTTGTAGGTACGGCACAGCAGAAGGTTTCTGTACTACAGGTACGACAGTTTATTCTACACTTCAGATGATCTTACACTCCTCCAATACTTTCAAACTGCATTTAAATCCAAGTGTGAATGCAGCAAAGCTCCAGTGCATCTGAGGACTTTGAACCAACTCCATAAGCAGACATTTTAAGTGTAAATGTCAGCCGTCACCTCTCAGCTCTCCTCAGACGATGGAAACTGATCAGAAATGCAGCTCACTGAACAAGCTTCACCTATTCCTCACAAATAAACACAAAAACTTTCCTCCACGAGCTTGTATTGGATAAAAAAAAGAAAAGAAACCACCATGAGCAGATAGAAACCGACAGGTGCTCGTTTAAATCTGGGGGAGGGACGGGACGGCCGGATTAATAAATGACTTCTGAAGACTCAGTGTTAAGTGTAAACACATGTGGCTCCAGCTGAGTGGTCAGCGTTCGGCGTCCTGGAGGCCTATAATGGTGTTTTTGGCTGTTTGTCTTGCTGGCTGCTGGTGTGTGTGTGTGTGTGGGTGTGTGTGTGTGTGTGTGTGTGTGTTGGCAGCTGCTCATTATGTCAGCGAGCAGCACCGGGCTGAGCTGTGGGTTCTGGACTTTTACAGAAACAATCTGCTCTCGGTAAACACTCTGCAGTTTGTGTTTTGTGTCTTTCCAAACATACAAATGAGTCTGGATTAGTAGCCGTTTAAACCGCGCCTCCATCTGTGCAGCATTCAGTCGCTCGGGTTCGATGGATTGTTGAGAACTCGTGGATAATATGTTCGGTTTGCTGATGTCAGTGCGGTGGTCCTGCTCTGCTGCTAATTCCTCAACAGTCTGCAGAGTGCCACAAGGACCTCCCCACGAAGGCAGAAGCAAGAATACGTCCAACAGGTTTCTGCTCATATTTGGCTATTAGAACGTAAAAATCACTATTGTCCATTCTATATATGGTATGTTTTGCTTGTCCAATCCAAATAGGTTTTAGTTACGAGGGCTGATCGATATGGATTTTTTGAGGCCGATGCTTAGCAAAAAAATTTCCAATAACTGATTAATTTAAAAAATATCTAATGAATAAAACAGCTTCTTATTTGGCCCCTTAACGCTTACAGCAACAAAGATATGAATCACAGGCAGAACATTTTACTGTTTTTAATCAGCCAGCTTATAAATCGGTCGGGCCCTATTAGTTACCATTAAATTTGCATTACAAGACTGAAACTGACGTGTCCAGTTTGGGAACCAACTCGCAAATGTTCAGTTAAAATCGATGTGATTCATACGGCATCAGTTGACAACATAGAGTACCTCCCTCAGTAAGATCAAGACCCTACAATAAATTACAGACTGAATACCATTGATTCTATTGGTTTCCATTGAGCAGCCACTTGGCAACAATGGAAAGGAAAAGTTCCCTTTGACGCAGTAAGAAACACTCATCAGAAGCAGGTATCTGCTCCAGCTGGTTGGGTTAGAGGAGGACCGCAGGACAAAACTACAGCAGAGACAAGATGCAAAGTCAGTGACATGCGATGGTGGCATCTGGATGTAGAAGAGTCCAGAGGTGGTCGGTGCCTCTGGGGAAGTCCTCCATCAGCCTACACCAGCATGAGTGATGGTTGATGGTCACCTGATCCAGTCCTAATGACAAACTTTAGCCGTGAGGAAAGTTTTAAGCTTGATCCTGACAGCAGAGACGACATCCATACATGTGCTGTGAAGGGACGCTGAGTCATGCTGTAACTGCCTCAGTGTGCTCTGGAAACAGGGAAATAGTAATTCTGTATCAGCATTCAGCACTGTGCTGTGCAGCTTATGCGAGTTCAGAGTGCCTCCTAACACTCAGCTGTCAGTGCCAAGAGTTCAAGGCTCGTGTTGTGGGCATGCATACACTCTCATACGACTGCATGTGTGTGGAACTTATGCAGCTGAACAACAGAACAACAAACACTCAGGCAGCATATGTAGAGACATGTAGTCCTGTATGTTAAGCAGATAAAACCATACATACTGTATATAAAACCATCTGACAAACACACAGCACAAGAGTCTCCTCGAGGCAGAACTCAGCGGTCCACCTACACCTCAACAACACAGGCCACATGTAAACATCTGCCAGAGAAGAACAAGGGTCAAAAAAAAAGGAGTGAAGAGTCATCCACAGTCCGTCAAACTGGAACGGCGATCAGTAAACAGTGAAGGTGGTCTATGATACCGTTTACAGGTGGATGATGCTGTACCCCAGTGCTCCTACCACCACAGCCTTAGAAGGAAGAACCACACTGGAGTTCCCACCAGGAGCAAGCAAACAGCTCCACTAAACCAGCAGCATCCACATTATGCAAAGACAGACAGACAGACGCTAACACAACGAGGCACATGCACGTTAATCACTATGTGCTTATGAATGAACACAGTCTTTAAAATAGTCAACAACCTTTAAACAATCCTTTCTGCATGACTTACCTCAGAGCCACAGAGGAGCCCATGTAGCAGCCAGCAGGTAGAGACTAACGGCAGCCATGATGCCACAGGTGCTTCAGATACCCTCATTTAGGGGCTGGACCGTGGGAGGAGTCGACCCAATGCCATGGTGGTGTGTTCAAGGGCTATCGGGTCATTTTAAATTCACCTGAACACAAATGTTCCAGGGCTGCAGGTGATCAGTGGTTAGCACCGTGGCCTCACAGCTAGAAGATCAGTGGGGGCACCGGGATCTTCCTGCGTGGAGTCTCCATGTTCTCCCCGTGCAGCGTGGGTTCTCTCCGGGTTCTCCGGCTTCCTCCCACAGTCCACAAACATGCTGAGGTTAATTGGTGATTGTAAATTGTCCGTAGGTGTGAATGTGAGTGTGCTTGGTTGTCTGTCTCTAAGTGTAGCCCTGTGATAGACTGGTTACCTGTCCAGGTGAACCTGCCTTCACCCTGAGTCAGCTGGGATAGACTCCGCCCCCCATTACCCTAGTGAGGGTTCAGGTGTAGAGATGATGGATGGATGGAGTTTAATCTGTCAGTACAAAGTAATGAATTTAGAAATGTCTTGAATGTCCTTGTATGTACGGTGTAAATGATTCAGCGTCTTCATATCATGAGAAGTGATTTCACACACAGTCAAAGCTTCCACAAGTTTTACCTTCTTCCAACAACAGCAAAGTTCTCAGTAACTGTTTGCTCACAGAGAAAATGAGGAGAAGCTTCAGTTTAACTTTAATCCCAGACACATGCTGCAAATGCAAAACGCCACGTATGCAACCAAATGAGCTGAAACAGAATAATTTGCTCTTATACGTCCACTAAGACAAATTTCTGAATAGTTTCAATGCTTCATGTCATATCCAACAGTTTTGAGGTAAATCATTTTGCACTGACGTGTAAAAAAAAAAGAGAACATCTCGCCTGAGCTTTGGGAAAACACAGAAAAGCTTCACAAAGCAGCAGATCAGAGCCGAACCCATGTGCATCCCAGTAAGTGACAGTTTGTTCTGCGGCTGTAAAAATCGTACTTTATTATGCTAATCTGTAATTAACACAGCGCTGCTAATCTCCAGTATAAATAGAAGCATCCCATAGAACAGTTTAATGTACAGTATATAGAAAGCACTGATTCACTGGGTCCCTGCCGTTTTATAAATACAGGAGCAGAGGAATCTGTGTCCACAGCCAGGATCCTGGTGTTTTACAGTTTGTCATTCAGGCATCCAAACAGAAATACACCTGCAGATGAAACCCAGCTTTCCATATTACCAACCTCTGACTGGAGGAGACTGACAACGCTGGAGGCTGCATGTGACAGTTTCTAATGAGCAGGTTTGTTTCCCTTCATAAATCATCTCTGTTCAGCCTCCAAAGGAACATTTATCATGTCCACCTTCATGTGAGGTAGATTTTTGTTGTATGTTGGCTTCTAACGTTTACCCGCCATCCTCGTGCGTTCCACTTTATCTGTACTTGATGTTAACAAACCCTACAAATGTTCATGTCAGCCACATGAGATTAGCCATATCTGAAAGGTTTTCCCTCCCATTTGCATTAACAGGCCACTCGCTGAGCATGAGATCCAATTAATGCCGTTACTAGTGTTTCCTCACGTTCGTTTCACCTCCTCCTGGTGAGATAAAGTGCTGTAATGAGTCTGGCAGATTTGAAGAATCCAGGAAAAACCATCCTGCGGCGCTGCTGTAATTGTTTAGCAGTCGCAATAATATTCACTGCAGGCTGCTGAGAACGGTGGAGGGGTGTGTGTGTGTGTGTGTGTGTGTCTCTGGAATTATAAAGAGCGTAAATAAGTGGGTAACACTCAGGCTGATTACTTCAGATGCCTGCTGTGGACACACACAGCGGTTCTTTGCTGTGGAGGACCTTCCTGCCACGATGAATTAGCTCAGGCGGCACCGTGGCCTCACAGCTAGAAGATCAGTGGGGGCACCGGGATCTTCCTGCGTGGAGTCTCCATGTTCTCCCCGTGCAGCGTGGGTTCTCTCCGGGTTCTCCGGCTTCCTCCCACAGTCCAGAAACATGCTGAGGTTAATTGGTGATTGTAAATTGTCCGTAGGTGTGAATGTGAGTGTGCTTGGTTGTCTGTCTCTAAGTGTAGCCCTGTGATAGACTGGTTACCTGTCCAGGTGAACCTGCCTTCACCCTGAGTCAGCTGGGATAGGCTCCGCCCCCCATGACCCTAGTGAGGATTAAGCGGTGTGTAGATAATGGATGGATGGATGGATGGACACCTCTACCATCAACCTTCACCATCACTTCACTTATTTCACTGGGATTAGCTTCTGTACAGCTCAGTTCAACAACGTCGACAGTCAGACATCAATAGATCATCTGGTGATAGATAATAACCTCCGTGTTTCTAAGAAAACACATAAAGCTTCATATTTAGCAACATGACGCACCGGCTCAGAAATCATCGCATAAGAGTACGAGGACCGTTGAAGGCCAGTAAACATCTAGTTTTCCATGAGACGCTGCAGTCAGCATGGTGTGTGGTGAGAATGTGTGGACGGCTGATCATTGTGCTGCTAGCTGTACTGAATGGCACAAAGCAAACAAAGCTGCGTGGGAGAGAACAGCTCCTCTCGGACCGCAGAAGGACGGAGGTTCACAATAGAAGAACGTCAGGCCCAGCTCATTGTCCTGATGCTTCAGCTGCAGTATAGAAACGTAACACACGAGCAGGACAGACAGACAGACGGACTCTCGGATAGGGAAATGTTCTGGAGTTCAGTTTGACAATATTACTCTGGGTCCAGAAGTTTTCAATCTATGAGAAAACTTCTATTTATTTCATAAAATGTAAGATTGATTTGATGGACAGAAAACACATGATAATAAATAAACCAGGTGAACATCTGAATGACAACCAGGTAGTGTTTGGACGGGTTCTGGCTGTCAGACGAAGTGGGACGCCCCCCGTGGCTGATCTAATTGGGGCACCAGCGGGTAACTGACAGTCACCGTAAATTACCTTCAAACTATTTACATAAAAGAAAAGTGCAAACACGACAGAGACGAATGAAGCGAGCGCAGACAGAAGCTCTGTTTTCACAACGAGGACCGTTTCTGTCAGACAATCAAAACGCTTTTCCCTCCACCAAGAGGTAAACTGTCCAAAAAAAATCACTTGTGACCGAGAACAGAAGGCACACAGGCAGATCCAGAACCACCAGCCGCACATTGGACCGCTCTGTTATGAGCAAAATCAGGACAAAAAACCATTTACCAGATACGTAACCGCTAGAAGGAATCCGTCCATACAGAGGGGGAGGTATACAGTAAAGAACAGAGGTCTGAGTGTCGAAGCCTGGAGCTGTTGTTGTGCTGTTTGGGGAAATGTACTGTTGGATTCATGAACTCTGCAGAAATATTCTGAATGCACGCCAGAACATCACACCGTGAAAACAAAACATGTTTAGCGATGTAAAAGTATGTCATCAGCAATATGTGCTTTAAAAGTAGAACCAGCAGGAAGATGTGAGTGTTTTCTATTAAACGTGATGTTTTTAGATTAATATTTAAACACTGAACTGCTGTAGATGTTTAAGGCTGAGCTGATTTTAACAACCTGACTGTGGCGATCCGAGTTCTTGTGCTCTGATTGGGACGTACTGGTTGGTGTCTGTTCCTGTGTCGTTGGTGGCTGCTGGTGTTTTTCAGCCTGGGTGGGGTTTCGGATGGGAGAGGTCTCACTCGCTGTCTCCCACACCTGAGGCTCATCAGTAATCAGCGCTGGATAAAGCCCGCCTTCACCTGTGCTCCGGCGCCGGTGGATTATCCTCCTCAGGGTGGGAACAGGGCAGCCAGTCCTGCACAGAAGAACTGTGAGAAACTCACTTGTCTAACTTGTGCCTTTGTCTGCGCTTTGCTACCAGAACCTCCCCGACGGACCGACGTATCCCCCGGCCCAGCCTCTGCAGCCGAGCTCCTGCTTCAGCCGTTCAGCCACCCTGGACCTCCTTCCCTCACTCGGCTTCCCTCACTCGCTTCCTGGTGTCCTTGCAGCCCAAATAAATCCCTCTTTCCTAACCACCAACTCCTCTGTTGCTTTAATGGATCTCTTTCCTGTGAACCTTAACTTTAATATGTAGTTGGGGGGTTTAATCTATAGCGGTGTTTATGAAGTCATCATATGCGTGCAGCACCACGGCCCTGTCAGCTTTTACGTAGCTTAAGTAGAGGAAGAACTACTCAGTCCATGAGGGAACATTTGATTCCTTCATCAAAATCACCACATGTGTGATTCTCACTGGACTGAAACTGTATGAAAGTCATAATCTGAACATTTGCCTCCCAGAGCTAATGGGGTAGAAGCGTAAAGTTTTACAAAACTCATAATAAAATAAAAATAATCACCAAATTCTAAATGAGTTCATCAGTTCATCTTTGGAGGAGCTACTCTGAACTTGTCGTCTTCATTATGAACTGTGCATTTAGTGTTTCATCATTTGAACTTTTTGTTATTTTGAAATTCAAACATTTACAAGTGCAGCTTTAGTGTCCAAATACTTTTGACCATTCGGACTGAAGATGTGCACCTTTTAAAAGCAGCTACATATTCAGCTTTTTTAAAAGACATAATGATTTCCACTGTAGCTGTACTCTGTGAGCTGTAGATCAGACTGGTGAGAGTTTACTGCACCAGACTTCTGTAAGTGTGAAGGAAGATGAACGGTGATGTTTCCCACTGATGCAGCTTCTAGGAAACATGGGGGTCTATAGTAGAGAGGAGTAAAACAGGTGAAGTAGAACCCAACCAGTCCTGGATTTGGGAAACAATTTTTAAAAATCAGGAATTGACAACCAAAAGTCTTTGGAAGAAGTGAAACAGAAGAAAAAGGTCTTGCATAAATGTCCTTACTGCCAGTGTCCACAAGTCAGCCTGGTTCTCATACAGACAGCCCACACACACACACACACACACACACACACACACACCGAGCACATGCTTCAGTGACCCGGCCCGCAGCGTGTAACCTCCTGTCACGGCCGGTTCTGCTCAGAGGCAGACGTGTGGATCCAATTTGAAGAAAGCGTCACATGACGTTCACCGCTGGTTCTGATACACGAGCACGTTGGTGATGAGCAACACTCGTCAAGTTCTTTCCATTAAAACTCATCAAGGTGAAATTACAGATCTGTCTGGGCGTTAGTGGGCCGGAACACTTCACCGTCTCTGTTCTTGACTCATCCGACTCGGCGCTGTTCCACCCCGAGTACAAAACACGAGGCTGCAATAAGAGCCGAACTAGACACGGTGGGTAAATAAAATGAGTCACAAGTAATATTAGATCATCTGTATGTGTGTCAGATGCACGATTAAAGTCGTATCAAAGGGCCGCTTTCATAAGAGGACAAGACTTTTTCACTCGAGGCGAACAAAGGTGGAGGTGTAGTGCTGACAAATGACCATGTTTAACACATATATATTGTGATTTATCCTGCGTCCAGCTGCTGGTCGCGCTTCCTGCTTGTAGATCACAACTGAAAATGATGTAAACTGATGATGCACACAAATAAACAACAAGCACAACTCTGGAAAAACAAATAACAGGGAGACAAGATGCACAATCCACCCGCGGCTTTCCAAATTAACTTTTGTAGCACATAAATCAGAAAGCAGCCTCCTGGATTAGCTTCTGAAGCTAACCTCATGTCGGGGCGGTTGGACCGTGTTACTGTAGCAGCTCCACCGTTCCTTTGACTGACTTTGTCCTTTAAAACTTGAACACTCTGCTGCCTCTCTGCCTCTGCATCCTGTAGTTTCTCCGTCATTTTATTTAGCTCGGTGCATATTCTGGTTGTCATAAAAATATCCACCATAAAATGACCGACAGTCTTCATGACAAGCAGCCGCTGCAGTGCTTAGTTTTGTTTAAATTCTTTGAAAGACTGCGACATAAATCTCCTTCCTCTCTGCATGCACTGCTTTAAGGGCCAGTTCATGCTATATGCGTCCGTGTGCACAGCCTGATGAGGACGTGCACGCTGTTCTCGTCATACTACGACAGGTACGCGTCGGTCTGCTGCACAGACTCCTACATTTCCCCTGATATCAAACACAGAAAGGCACATGGGACTCCTGTGGATGTTTCCGACTGGCTCTAACTTTGCACTTAGCAGAATATAGCAGTTACTTACAGACGGGGCTGTCGCATGGCGCCGCTGGGAGTTTTCCCCACGAGTCCATGCAGACCCTCAGGGACTTTCATAGAAGTTGAAATCACGTATACTTTTGCAGACAAACATGAACTGGCCTTAAGAGGCTCATTCTGTCGGCCTCTCTGCTTTGCCAGAGTTGTGTCTTTATTACATCAAGTCAGATTGGCAGCACTCTAAGGAAAGTAGCTCGGGTGTCCCAGTCCCTAACGAAGATAAGAACACATGTATAATATATATATATAAGCCCTTCTATGTCGTCTGTGTCATCATCTCCTCCAGCTGGATGTTTGTGGAACACCTCCCTAAGAGGGGGTCCAGGATGCATCCCGGTCAGATGCTCGAACCACTTCAGTCTGAGCCCCGTCCAAACGTCTGAGCTCCACAGACCCGACAGAGAAAACTCATTTTGGCCGACTGTATCCACAGTCTTGTTCTTTCTACCCAGAGCTGGTGACCAGAGGCGAGGACAGGAACATAGATCATTCCAGTTCCCCCTTCACCACGACACATCGGTGCAGCGTCTGCAGCACTACAGACGAAGCAATCTGCCTGTTAATCTCCTGCTCCTGTCGACCCTCGCTCGTGAACAAGGCCCCGAGATAATTGAACTCCTTCACTTGAGGCGGCGACTCTCTCCACACCTGCAGGGGGACTGAGCACCAGGGCGTCAGATTTAATGGGCCCAATCCTCATTCCAGCTGCTGCAAACCAGCTCCAGCTCCCGGTGAAGGTCACGGCCTGATGGACCAGGAAGCCAGCAGGACAGAGTCAATCCTGAGATCATCAAACTGGACACACTCCAGTTCTGGGCTCTGCCTTGAGATCCTGTCCGTTAAGAACAGGGGACGAGGCACGGCCCTGGCAGGGTCCGACCATGCACAGGAAATTTGTTTGACTTGCTGCCGAGCATGTGGACAGAGAGCGGATGACACGTAACAACAGCTGCTGCACCACATGTCGATGCAAAACTGTGCACGAAATCCTGCAAAGAATCCAGTCATTAGCCACCTCCAGGTGGAGGGTGGACAGGAAACATCTCAGGACACCTCCAGCATCCTTGCAAGGCTGAAAAGCTGGTCCAGGACGGGAACACATTGCTCCACCTGCAACAGAAGTCTGACAGAGACCCAGACTCTACATTCTAGCACCCTGGTAGAGGTCCTCCCTTTGAAGGGTTTTTACCCCGAGTCATGATTCAGAACTAGCACGGCATTTTAGACAATGCATGTATTTTCACGTTTGGAGTCTTTCACTCATTTGGGATGTTTAAATGGACTTTAGACACCTGTCTGGTCACATCAGTGTTTACGTGATGCAGACAGCATCCAGGCTGGTCGTCGTCTGTGTGCACTTGTGTCTCGGTTTCTCCAAATCATCAACAAAGTACATTCACAAACCTAGATAAGGTGTTTACGTGCCACAGTCTTTGTAAACCACAGGAACTCGTCATCCAGAAAAAGATGTCGACATGTGCAGCATAACTAGGAAGCTAGAAAAACCCGGATACCAAAAAAAAGCTAAAGAAAACAGGAATAGTGACATGTGGACACACTCAGTGGATCAAAATAACGAGAACGACCCCCAAAGATCCACATCAGCTTCACACACATGTACACACAAAGTAAACAATGAATTAGGACTAAAGGCGTCATATTCAAGTTACTATTAAACAGTTAAACTGAGGCGGATTGAAGAAAGGCAGACCCCAGATCAGCCTGGCCTCCACGTCTGGCAGCACGTTGAGTCTGGATGTACAGTTACAGTTCAAGGGGAGCTCTGGAGATGGATGAAGACAGGCGTAATATGCACATTCAGAGGTGTCAGCTGGAGTCTGATGAATGGCCAGAACGGAAGACGGACTGTCGCAGCCCAGCGCTGACTCTCGCCAAGACCTCGTTTGGTGTCCTGTTCAGGAGACGAGAGGCGGAAAAGTTCCTTCTGCTTTGTTTGAGTTCAGGGCCGAAAAATAAGTCAGAGCCAGTCGGCTGCTTTTGGAAGATTTCAATAACGTTGAATATAAGTTCTTATTAATAAATGATTAGATGATATTGGAGCTTTTAGATGAGCTCTGCAAGAATCCATCTGCCGTCTGTCTGAGAGCGACGGAGGATTCGGTTCAGGGTTTGTGACTGCTGTCAGAGACAAGAACAAAAACAATGTCTTCATCTTCATGAGCATTTTTCAGGTTATTAAACAGGTTTTGAACATATTTCCTCCTCAGGTTTCATATCTGTTTGGAGAACTTAGCACCTGAAACATCCCCAGAACTGAACATTTTCTATTTATTTCACCTCCAAAGGAACTTTTAGCAATCCACACAATCTTTATACAGAGTTCAAAATCCAAACATAAGCAAGTCACAGTGAAATATGATCAACCAAAGCTGGCCATATTTATGTGCAGCACTCACACTAATCGTTCATACTGTCACCTCTGCTATACAAACATCTTATGTGTTTGTGTATAAAACACCGCATTCCCTCAGATCGTAGATGTTTAAAATCCTGAAACTTTCCTGACTTTTTCTTGCCCTCTGTGATGATGACGATGTGCGGTCCGATTAAATTGCCGGGCCGTTGCATCACATCACCACATGTCTGCCCGAAGCTCTTTAACAAGTTATTTATCCTCCGGCTAGCCGAGCTGCTGCACATTTTGCACTAAACTGGTGTGTTTTGGTGTGAGATAAGATCAACTGTGATAAACTGTGTGTAATCTGGAAGCTATTATTACTCCTCGTATTTATACTGGAAGAATTTGGAGCTCGACAAACCCAATAAATAAACAATCTACAGCCGCCGTATCAAAGACAAACTCAGACAGAGAGACGAGTCTTTTTGAATTTATGAATGTGAATGAGTGATTACGGCTCGCTGTAATCCTTTATAATGTGCTGTTGGCTCAGCAGGCGGCTAACAGCAGGGGCGGGCGAATAAATCAGCATACGCTTCCCGAGTTCACTCATCGGATCTCACAATCAGTCAAGACAGAGAGCGAAAGCAAAGGGAAGATAAAACCCATCATCATAAGTGACGGATTTATAACAAACAGCATTCTTCATCAGGGACAGAGAGGTGTCGTATTAAAACAATTAAAACACAGATAATTAAAAATGAAATACATTAAAAAAAGCCAAGAGGAAAATATAAATCAAAAGCAGAACGTTGCTCGACTTTGTTTTATTATCACTTTAGTTTCACCAAAGGGACACATGAAGGCCGACTGATTACATTAATCATGACTTTCATCTGTAGAGGAATAGTTTGACATTTCACCCAATAGTTCAGAAAACTGGTCTCAGGCCTCAAGTCTTTATGGTCAGTGACTGGTTTGCTCAGCTCAGCAGTGAGACTGCAGACAGCTTGGGCCTGTAATAAAGTCCACCTCCCACAGAGCCTCTAAAGCCACAGGAGGAGGATTAGAAAGTGTGGATTTAGATGGTGTCATTTGTCAAAAACCTCATTGCAAAAACTCTTTTAGTGGAAGTTGTCCATCCATCCATGCATTTTATCCGGGGTCAGATCTCAGTAGCAGCGAGCAGACACCAACCTCCTCAGCAACACTTTCCAGTTCCTCCGGGGGGATTCCAAGGCGTTCCCAGGCCAGATGAGATTACCTCCAGGGAGTTCTGGGTCGATCCCCAGGTCTCCTCCCCCGCTGAACGTGCCTGGAAAACCTCCAGAGGAAGACACACAGGAGGCATCCTAATCAGACGTCCGAACCACCTCAGCGGGCTCCTTCCCATGCCAACGAGCAGCGCCTCCAGTCCGAGCTCCTCATCGGATCTTTAAGGATGAGCCCAGAAACCCCGACAGAAACCCTGACCTCATTCTTTCAGTCACTACCCGGTGCTCAGGAGCACAGGTGAAGGCTGAGAGCTAGATCGACTGGTGCATCGACAGCTTGCCTTCCCAGCTCAGCTCCGTCTTCACCATGACAGAACAACACCCGCATTACTGCTGACGCTGCACCAGCCCACCTGTCCATCTCACGCTCCGTTTTTCTGTCGCTCGTGAACAGAATCCTTGAAGTCCTTCGCTTACGGCAGCAGCTCACGCCCAGTCCAGAGGGAGAAACCCACTGGTTCCCACAGAGCAGCGCAGCATTAGACCATTAGGTGGCGTCCAGCACGATTTAACAGTTACAGTTTGTCTCATATACCTTCAAAGTTATAGAACTTTTATTCAGATCATCGTCCTGGATTGTATCCCATAATTTTATCTGAAGCTACAAAACTAATGCAGCCTCGGACTTTTCTGCAAAGCAATAATTTGAATTGCTTTTTTTTTTCACATTTATCTAAAAACTGTGTTTAGTTTAAAGTATGAAGCCAAGAGTGATGCACAGTGTTGATCATCATAATCTAGTCTGTCTGGCCAAAAGGTGAAGAAGGCTGCTATAGGCAGCCTCAGCAGGCTTCCTGTGATTTTATTGTATATATATATATATATATAGTGCTTCTCCATTTGTGTGAAACTTAAAGTGATGAAACAACACCAGGACAAATAATCTCAAACTTACCCATAACTACCCACATGTTTGGCTGCACAGGTTCATCTCTCCAGAGGGAGCAAACTCTCTACTCCTTATACCTGGTACTCATCACACCTTCATCACTTTGGCCCAACCATCACACAGCACAGTGACCCGCTGTCCAACCTGGATGCAAACAGAACCAACGTCACTGTACACACTGCAAACATGTTGGCATCTCTAAATGTCTCTCCTAAAGCTAAACATCTCAAGTCACAACTGAATGATGCCTTTAAATACCAAAGAATCATCCATCCATCATCTCTACACCTTTATCCTCACTAGGGTCATGGGGGGCGGAGCCTATCCCAGCTGACTCAGGGTGAAGGCAGGTTCACCTGGACAGGTAACCAGTCTATCACAGGGCTACACTTAGAGACAGACAACCAAGCACACTCACATTCACACCTACGGACAATTTACAATCACCAATTAACCTCAGCATGTTTCTGGACTGTGGGAGGAAGCTGGAGAACCCGGAGAGAACCCACGCTGCACGGGGAGAACATGGAGACTCCACGTAGAAAGATCCCGGGTGTCCTCACCGGGACGCCAACCGGCGACCTTCTGGCTGTGAGGCAACTGCGCCACCTTGCAACCCACCAAAGAAACATTCCTTGAAAAAAGAGAAAACCCTCCACTTGGTTTGGCCCAATGACATCACTCTGACATCACCGTAAAACCAGGAAGTGTTTGGCTGGTCTCCTCCAAACTCTCGTCCTGCATGGTGAGACAGAGCAAAGAATTAAATCACCTTTGACCTGTAACTTGTATGTGCTGCAATGTTCTCCTGTCATGATTAAATTAAAGCAAAATGCACATAAGAGAGACGACATTGTGCAACGTGTAGAATGAACGGGTCACGTGGTGCAGAAAAACCAGAGTTCTCACCTCCATCGTCGGTCCATGCACATCCAAAGTCGATTTGTTGTGATGAAGGCGTGGAGCTGCTCTAACAGTCATTACTATAAACTATTCATTTTAATGTATTCTAACACCTGCTGCAAGATTCCACTTATTGACTTAATGCAAATCGTGAATCTGGAGAAGGAGGCGAGATAGCGAGCATCTGCTTCACCAAACTGCTGCTCCTTAGCACGTCCACATGGCGTCTGACTGTCGACGTTAGCCTACATCTGTACTCATAATTATTTCCTGTTCAGATGTTCCATGAAGTAGAAAACTCTGAAAAAGTAAGTAAGTATTGCTGATTGGTATTTTTTGTTCTACAGCAGCAAAAAGCCGAACAGCTGACATTGTGCAAAACCAGAAGCTCAGGCTGCACACAGACGAAGCCATGAGTCCCAGCCAGAGCTTCATTTGGAAATTAGAATGCAGAAATATATTTTTAGAAACTTATTCCCCAGACTTTATTAGTTACAGAGGAAATGCCAGATTCTACAAAATACTGGTTGGTTCCGATCCTATTCAGTCCAAATCGTGTTCTGGTATGATCTGGCATGAATTAAACTCCTTTTTTTAGTTTCTGAAGAGGGGAAGAGTTAATTTTATTCTGCATGAGCAGATGCAGCAGGGGATTTTGCAGTTTCTCCACCAGTCTGAGTGGACCAGAATTGATTCTGGATCAGAGCGATGTCCTGGACGTTGGCAGCTGTCGGTGCTGTGGCTCCGTGGGCTGCCGTCAGGATCCAAAACTCAATCTGAGCCACCGCAGGGGGCCAAATAGCAAAGGGGCTGCGCTTCCCCAATCTTCAGCCCGCGGCCGGGTCAATAACGATGAAATTACAGGTATAAAAGCAAAAAGACAGAAAAGCTGCTTCCCCGCGGAGGTAATATTTCTCCGTTTGTGCCCCGACTGAACCAAAATCCGATCAAGTTTAGGACACACTAGACTGTAATAATACTTTTCTCAATAACATGTCATGACTGTAATGTGCTCGATGGTTGGTTTTAATTCTAACCCTCTGAAGACGCAGGATGGGATCGGATTCAGGGCTCAAAATGTGGTTTCTCAAAGCATCATTACTGTGAGTTTTCATTCCCTCGTGGCACGGCTGACATTTGACTAACAGATGGAGGGAAAGTGAAAAGGTCGAGGCCTTGCTTCAGCTCGTTTCTTTCACCTGCTGCCTTCTTTAGTTCTTGATGTTTCTTCTTCCATCTCTGGTACGACTGTGTTTCTCATCTAGTTTGTAGAGAACTTACTACATCGCTCTTCTGCACATCCGTCATCCCTCCACCTGTGCAGCGAGGCCCGTCGGAGTGGGCTGAAGTGTCGCATCGCCTCCGTGAGTCAGCTCGGTCATGTGCCTCACGTCGGGCAGAAGCATGTGGAGGCTGCCATTAGCCGGGCTGTCTGGAAGGTGAGACTTAATGCCGCTGCACAATGACAGCTAAATTACTTTAATTTCACTGTCAGATTGTTTCCTTCAAATGAGTTGAGAAGGTAATAAAACTTCTAATTCGATGCCGTACGACACAGATTAGTGGTTTTAGCCTCCAGGTCATTTCAGCCAGGTGTGTTCAAGTCGGCTTTCATCCCGCTCTCCATGTCGTGGTAACTTTTCTAAACATCTCAGGGGAAAGTACGCGCCGCTATCCTCTGCAGCCGTGCTAATTTATGCAAAGGAAGTCCTCTTTGGTGCTATTTTTATTTTTAAAAAGCAGCTTTTCTTAGAAATGTCTAAGATTAAACACCCACTCAGTCAGTTCTGTGCAGCTCCTCTGGCGTCGATGTTGGTTTAGTGCTGAACACAAAGTACAGCTGACGTCGCTCGTGTCATCTTTGAAGATTTTCATCAAACCTCTCTGTGCAGACGACTGAAGTTATGGATCATCACAGCTGATCCAGTTCATTCTAATGTGGGCCACATGTCACGGCAACGCATCTGAAAGTACGACGTTCTACAGGAAACCGCAAACACATGGAGTAAAAGTCACAGGATCCATCCCCTCCAGCCTTTAAATGTCTGTTCACAGTTTCACAGGAAGCCATCAAACATAATAAAAGAGTTCAGAGTGAACCAAAGCGATGGATCGACCGACACGGCAGCGCTTCCAGCACGATGTGAAAGTACAGCAAAGATCAGTTACTGCGAGGTAGAGCACGTTTTTATGCATCGATTCCAACTTATATTCATACCTCAGCTTATGCTGCTCTCCACACCTCTCCTCCCTCCTCCTCCTCCCTCCACCCAACACATTTATCACCTTCTGTTCTCACCCTCTTCCTCCGTTCCTCCATGCATCCAGCTATCAGCGTGAGTGGTTTGTGGGAGGCAGAGTCCTGCGCCACTGGCAGGTACGCGCTCGCTCTGCAAGCCTTATCGCTAATTTAGCGAGATCAGAGGTTATCCACTAGAGGCCCATTTATTACAACGACACCCTGTGTTTGCGAGCAGCAGCGTGTCAGGCAGAGCCGCAGAGGCTCTGATGCCAGGCATTGTGGAGCAGCCTCCACCTTTCACCTATCGCTGCAGCCCTCACTAATTAGTCTTTTTAGCTGAAATTGTTTGTTTTCCACCGATAATTGAACAACAGTTTACCGAGAGCGCACTGACTGAAGAGCACCTCCTCCTCCTGGTGCACTTTGTTCATACTGTACTCGTAGGTAACGATGTTTACAGGCTGCAGGGTGAAATCATTCAAAGTTAAATACAGCTCGATGACTGAATGCCAGTAAATACTCACAGAGACTGGTGGTGTGTTCGCTCGCATCTGTGCCTATAAAACATAAACCTACAATTATTAATTTGCTACTACAACTCGGTAAAATAACTCCATCCATCCATCCATCCATCCATCCATCCATCCATCCATCAGGTTCACCTGGACAGGTAACCAGTCTATCACAGGGCTACACTTAGAGACAGACAACCAAGCACACTCACATTCACACCTACGGACAATTTACAATCACCAATTAACCTCAGCATGTTTCTGGACTGTGGGAGGAAGCCGGAGAACCCGGAGAGAACCCACGCTGCACGGGGAGAACATGGAGACTCCACGCAGGAAGATCCCGGGTGTCCTCACCGGGACGAGAACCTTCTAGCTGCGAGGCGCTAACGGTGCTAACCACTGAACATTGGAAACATGTCTGAGGATGAAGCATTGCAATGAGAGCCAACATGGAGACATTCATGTTCACAACCTGTCACTGCTGGTGCTCCTGATGATGTGTGACAAGATGATCCCTCATATGTGGGTGGACGTTCTGAACTAATTTATTTATTAGTTGCTTGTCCAACATGTGAACATCAGCTACACGTCATCGTAGGCCCGGTTAAGTGCTCATTCATTAAACATTTAAATGTTGTACAAACTGGCTGTTACCTGATAAACATGTCGACGTTACATGAAGTGATGTCAGAAGGAGACGTCGAAGCAACCGGCCTTTAATAAAATAAAACATCATCACCTCTGAGCTGCAGATCTCTGTTTGGTCTCCTTCACCAGCTAACCTGAAACTAGGCAGAAAGCAGCTTATACTGAGATAATTATACTCAATGCTTCTGCAGAGCAACACATGCAGTGATGTTCTCAGTAAGAAGGAGATGAACCTTTACATTTTGCAGAATTTTGTAAAAATAACATAAAAATCCTGGAGAGTGATTAAGGAGAAAAACCCAAAGTCAACCACAGGGGCATGAGGGCACCAGGAGGAAGGCTAAAGGGAGAGTCACAAATCAGATGACTTAATGAGTCAGACGGCTTCAGACACTAATTAGACATTCACATAATTTGTTTTTCAATAATCATTAGCATGAAACTTTAAGTCTGACTGCATCAGAGAGTCACATCAGTGGAGGACTTCTCTGCACTTTTTTTCCTGCACTTTAATCTCCATTGTCTCTCAAGCACCTCCGTCCCCTCAGGACAGAGCTCCCCGGCTGTGGCTGAGGGCAGGCAAGTCAGCGTCGAGGTTTCCTCTGGAGACAGGAAGCACGGAGGAGGCTGCTGTTGAACTGCTGGCAGGTTGCAGTAGGAGGAATAAGGCTCCCAGCCTCAGCACCACCGCCGACTGCTCACTGAGACCTGGAGCTGTGGTGAAGGGCGGAGGAGTCAGCCGCCTCCTCCAGTGACAGGAGATGTGACGGAGTTTGATGTTGCTGCCGGCGCGATGCAGGCCGAGGCGGAGCAGCCGGCGATTCACGGCCTCGGTACCATCAGCGGAGTGTCACAGAGGTGAAGCTGACGAGCAAAGCAGATGAACATAACATGACTCTGGAAAGGTGATGGACACGAGGATTTTACTCTGACAGTCACAGTCCTGTTGTTTTAAGCTGTAGAATGAAGCCGCTGAGGGATGTGCAGCTCGTCCATCCCAGCTGGTTTCATTTTTCTTTTGTATTTCAGTCTGAAACAAATGCGGCTCCACGTCAGCAAAGGAGAACAGCTGACTGTGTTTTATGTGGGAGCCGATGATACGAGCTGCTGCTGCTGCTGCTGGGAGTCCGGAGGAACCGCGGGCTGCTGTAAACTGAACAGAACCGAGCCTGAGCGAAATGAACCCTGGAATGTCTTCACCTTCAAGGCGGTGATCTTCACCTGCTGTCCTCAGCTTTTATTTTTACATTCTGGTGCAGAAGGAAGATCCACAAAAAAAATCAGACCGCGCCGTGTTAAACTCACCTTTAAAGGTAGTAATGAGGATAAAATAATAAACCAGAGTGAAGCTTCAGTGTGACTGACTACTGAATTATCAAACTACCCTCAGATGCTGAAGCTGTGGTCCTACAGAAGCCACATTGTTGAATCATCTTATTCACATGCTTCCAACAAAACGGATCCTACTTTAATCAATCCAGCTGTCCACACTGGTAGCAACCTGGAGTGCATGTCTATGTTTCTAGAGTCTATTTTCCAGAGTTTTTTGTGCACATCTATGGTGGCTTTGTATTGGCCTCCTGTGCAGACACTGACAAAACACCAGAGCTTCTGCTGCTGGTCGCGCTGAAGCTTCTATGTAAGAAAACGCAGGTTTAATGGAGAGAAAAAAAAGGATGTAGTGACAAATCCAGTTTGGCTGATATCCAGTTTGCCAACAGAACGGTTCCTCTCTGTTCTCCACCTTCACTGCAGCAAACAAGCAGCGTCTCGCTCTGCTGCACCAGTCATACGGCAGTAAGCAGCCTTGTTCTGACAGCTGTTCAGTCTTATATGCTGCTTTGGCGACCGCTCCTGCATGAACAAGACAAGCTAAGAAGCCACTGCTGCTGGTGTGGAGCTGTGGATGTATGCGCAGCGTGTTTCCTGCTGTGAACACGATGCTCCATCAAACATTTACAGTCTCTGAGATTCCCGAAGCTGCTCAGGATGCTTCCTTCTACGGGAAACCTGAAGAGTTCCTGCTTGTTTAGTGTCAGTCGGCCTCAAACTGTCACCTGACCACATCTAGAGGTGTTTAAATTAACAGAACCTAGAAGAATATATACTGTAACTGCTGATAAATACATCTGCTTCCTGATGTGAATTAAGTTCATGCGGTCGTGTTCTGATCCACATGATGGTGAGGCTGCTGTGGGTTCATGGTGGCGTACTGGTGGCAGACAAACTGTATGAAATGGAAAACAATGATTTGTGTAGCCGTCCATCCACCCCGACCTCCACCTTATGCCGAGTTTATGGGTTTATTACAACGTCATTTGAGTTTCTTCTTCAAAAATGTGACCAGGACGTGTTGTTTTGGACTGATGCCGTCTTACGTGACCTCTGGAGATCACTTCAGAGTAAAATATAACTAAGGGTCTCAAGAATCTGCTTGTATACAGAACCTATGAGGTATTTTATTTTATTCTGAGAGAACTGTATTCTCTGAAAAAACATCAATTGGACATTAACGCTTGATGTTTTTGAGCCAACCATCCACCCCAACATCCTCTTCATATGGACTTTATGACGTCCTTCTCCTTCTCTGGTCAGTTAATGAAATAAAACGGACTGTTTTATGTTTTTTTAGGAATATGAGTCAGAAAACAAACTGTGGTCTCTGGTATTAAAGTGTTTGTGTGTTATATCAGACCAACAGGGCTGTCCTGGTAAACGTGAGGTTTATAAGAAGCCACCTTCGTCCATCTGATCTATACTCACTGCTTTGTTTTAACTACCATTAAAAGATCTTCACATCCTTCCTAACACGATTCAGAACCAGGACACGCAGCAGATACACGGCCGACATCTTATCTGTTCTTGTCAAATCCAAGCCTCTCGCTCCTTTTTAAGGAGTCTCTCTGAAAGTCTGACAGCTTTCAGCAGAATCCACGTGCACACGATAACCCGGCGACCTTGGTCCTTCCTTTATCTTCCTGGTGAAGAGGTCGATATGGTTTCTGCTGCCTACGTCCCTGCTGGGAGCCACCGAGAAATGTCAATAGCAAGCCGTAGTGGAGAGTCACTTCAAGATCAAAAGGCCGACCCTGGAATCATAAAAGCCCGTCCACTCACCGGCTCTCTGGGAATAGAGCCGAGTGACGCAGGGAATACAGATGTGTTGAGCTTTCATTGTGCCGCTCTCAGCTGAAGGCCTCATTGTTGGCTGAGATGTAATACGCCGTCACTGGATTTGAAGCGCTGTTGTTTGTAGTGAGCCCAGATAAACGGCTCGGCATCGTCTTAGTTCTGATTGTTTTACAAATAACCCATCAGCCGCCGTGCTTCTCCCTCGCGAGAGAAACTGCAAAAAATCATTTCCAGTAATTGAATGTTTACAGTTGACTGAACAGCAATTACAGTGAGCTTCTAATAATGATCAGAGAGAGGCCGCGAGGAATATTCCAAGTGGTGCATACGGCAGACCTGCCAGAAACCGTCAGGTAACCCCTAATTAGATTCCACCGCAATTACAGGGAGTTTGTTTAGAGACCATTCTACAAATTATGTTGCTGCTGAAGCTCATCCAGCAGCTCCTGTTTTCCTTCTTTACGTTTCATTTCATTTACAGCTTGTGCAGATTTGCGCCGCGGGGGCAGTTTGTACAGATGTTTGTTGCTCAGCTGCTGAAATTAAAACTGTTGTGATAATATTGATGATGACATTTATGAAAATAAAAGTTCTGATGTGGACGAACTCCTGAGAACATGTTTGTATAAGCAGACCTGCACCATCACATTGAAGATCAAACGAGTGCCTGAGCTTCACCTTTAGAGCTGATCCACCTCCTGCCTGAAGACTAAAGAGCCCCTTTAAACTCAAATGGCCTCTGATCCGATTTAAGATTCCTGGATCGAAAAACCATCTCCTTCATTCACACGCCTGGCTTGCGTTTAACAGGGCCTCCATTACGGCAATGACAGCCGCCTTAGTGTCGCCGTTTAAAAGACACCGCCGTAATTTGAGGGAATTGCTCTAAAGCGTTTTCGATTTGGGTGAAATCTGGATGTGCTTGTCTTCACTTCAGCTTCACGACGTGCAAAGAGAAAGATAGAAGACTTAATATTCACTGTGATGAAGGAGGGACAAGAAATGTCTTCGTCCAAAGGTTTCTGCTTTCTGCTCCTCTAACCTCACTGCACTCGAGCTTCTGAATCACGAGTTGCTTTGAAAGTGGAGATCCCGGGTGTCCTCACTGGGACGCCAACCGGCGACCTTCTAGCTGTGAGGCAACAATGCTAACCACCGAGACACCTGCAGCCCTGACAAATGCCCCTCTTTTTATATTTAAAGAAAACAACACCTGAACCAAATGGCTTTTGTCCAAAAGTCCTGAACAGGGTTAAAAGCTGAGTATGATGATGACCAGGCAAGAACTAATTAGGTGAGGCTGGATCTGGCTGGAGCTCCGGCAGGTAACTGACCTGAACAAACAGATTTATGCCATAAACTGGCCACCCCAAGATAGTGGTTTCGTGCCTTTGTAACTTAACCCCTTATAAATCACATGGCTATGTACACATAATGGGAGATCCAAGAGGGTTTTCTCACTCTTTAACAGCCAAAGTGTGGCAGATGTGCGATGCAGATGTGCGATGCAGTCTGCGCTCCGTAAACTCTACCAGTGGCCCTCTGCTGCAGAAGCACCAACAAACCAAAAGCAATCAGCTGAAAGATGCTGTAAGTCCGTAGAGCTGAGGGGAGCTGCAGATGATAATTCAGCTCCTTTGACGTTACACCTGCTCCTCCGATCCATTGTTAACGTTAAAATGTTAACAAGAGCAGCTTTAGCACTGCCTGCTTCTCACAAATCAAACAGAAATAAATTCGCTCGTCTTTTTCTCGTCCAACAGAAAACCGCATCCGTCATCTGGTTCGTGGGCTGCTATCTCGGCGGATTATCGGATCCACAGGCCGGGCAGGTGTACGAGGTTTGCTATGGGGTATTTCTTCCTCAGGTACCTCACAGTGGAGAGCGTGCACAGCGGTGATAAATCAATAAGAGTGTAAGGATTCAGGCTCTGTCATCCTGGAATACCACATTATCCATTACTCTCAGAGCAGGCTGATCATGATGAAAACACATTTCCAAAACAGAACAAAGCTGTTTCCAGTCACACGGAGACACAGTTTAACACCAAACCATGTGGTTCATGGATCGGGCCGGCCACAGGTTTATGTTTTACTTCTATACTGCATTATGTGTAAATGAGAAGCTCCCTCTGGCAGCTCTTCTAACGCTGTGTGAATAATTAAACATGTCAAGGCAGCGATCAATAATAATGATGTGTGGACCGTCACACGTTCCCTGTCCGGCAGCATCATTAATGCAATCTGTCAGCGTGATTAATCGGGTTTTATTTTAGTGATAAATAATAATCACAGGTTTGTTAAAACCTGTCAGAATAATGACGGCGGTAACCAGTTGTCATGTTACCGTCCAACAGCTGCAGGTCTTCATGACGCATGTTTTTTATTCCACAGTAATATTTCACGCCGGACAGTGAGCTCCAGAAGCTGAACCTTTGTTTGAGCAGCAGTCAAGCAGTGAGAAGCTGCAGCCCGTCCACTCTCTGATCCCTTCAGCCGAACCACGTCCAGGCTCTGGACCGACCGGAACCAAACGAAGTCCAGAGCTGATGTTTATTTTCACAATCCCGTTCTAAATTGCACCTCCAGCAGCTTTGGTTATTGGATGGACTGAAAATATAACCCTGAGATGAGTGTTTGGAGTCACGGTTCATCATCTGTGCCCCGCTGCAGCGCTGCAGGGCGACGCTTAGCTTAGCCTCCTATTTAAATGAACGTCAGACGGGAGTGATGGACCATCCAGGTTCAGGCAGGTGAGACCAGGTAGGACGACCTCCGAGGTGATGAGCGTGAGAGACCGAGGTCGTGGTTCAGCTTCTAGATGATCTATCCAGAGGCCGAGGTCGTGGTTCAGCTTCTAGATGATCTATCCAGCGCATCGTGTTATCTTCAGCTGGAATCTTTTCAGTGAATAAGAGTCGTCGCCTCGGCTGCTTCTCCAGGTGATAACTGTAAGGACGAGCTGTTGTTCTGCTGCTCAACCCTACACACCACAGTTTCCTTTAATGGAAACGTGGAGTGTGCAGAGACAAAGGCTTTCAGCTCATTCACAGCCTCTCTGTAGGACACGTCTTCCTCATTTTAAAGCTCTTGTGTTTGTGGCAAAGAATAATTAATTTACCTGAAACAGACAAATTAATAAAAACCATCTCCAAACCTCCATGCAGGTTAGATGCTCTTTTGCAGAAGTGATTCCTGTGTGTTAATGTTTTGCACAGATGACCTAATAATAGTGAGAACATTCCCGTTCCCGAGCTCACGCTGCAGCTAAACCCTGCCTGTACCCGGCAGCTCTGAGCTGCTTGTACTGTAAGATATGTTTTCTTTTTTTTTTCATGATGGAGCCACACAAGGGTGGAAAAAGCACATGTATTATTAAGCTGTGCAGGGTTAGAGGGTACAGACACTATATGAATTATACAAGACATTATTTGAGCTGCACTGTCCCTCCCTCCCTCCCACTCTGGACTCCTGGAGGCTGAACATGCCGTTGCCTTCTGCAGACATCATCTTGATTTGACACGGAGCTCAGAAGCAGTGGTTGTGAAGTGAAGGGTACCAGATCCAGTCGCTCTTGTTTATGTTAGGAACTAGAATGTCACTCGATGGCCATTTCAGAAAGAAATGTTCTGTATCAGCACCTCGTCTTGGAAACTTATCACTGGATAAAGTAAGTTCTTTGGAAACCTCTTCAGTCAGATGTGATGGTGTGAAATGGTCAAAAGATGCCAAAGCCAGAGCTCTGCCGTGACGACTGGCATCTCCAGCCGTCTGAATCCGGTCACATTTGAGTCTCTCCAAGATTACCTTCTCTTAGATGTGCACAAAATGGCAACTTGATTTACATACTTCTTGGGAAGAGGAAGCTGTGGTTCGTTTGAAGCCCACTCTCAGTAACGAGCTGGAAGAGCAAATGTGGCACTTTGACGGTAAACATTTAAATAGATGAACACCTTTAAGGAAACTCTGAAAACCAAATGAAATGGGATGTATCTCTGTTTAGGGTATAAATCCCTGACTGGAGTCACATTCTGGCATTTCTGAGAGCAGCTAAACTGAGCAGCTCACCTAAAAACTCTGCTTGAGAACACGTAGAGTCACTAAACCCAGAGAGCACCAATTAGCCACAACGCTAATTAGAGGAGACGTGAAAAACATTGATTATCTCGTTACAATGCGCCGCTCTGCTGGGAAACGCTGGTCCATGCGCTCCCCAGTGGCCCACACAGGAGGAGAATGTGCCAAAAACACTGCTCAGGAAAAGCTCCAGGAACACAACAAAGAGCCCAAGAAAGTCCACAGATCTGACTGAGCATCCACAGCCGCACCAGAACCGGTCCAATCTGCAGAAGACCCAAAGGATCCGTCCTGGTGAAAGACGCCAAAGGATTGTTTAAGCCCCGAATGGCCATAAAAAAATGAAGTGAAATGAGAGCAACACAGGTTTTAACAACTGTGACCCAGATCTACACCAAGCAGGACATTTTACAGCTGAACAAACCAAACAAAGTGATCTGGATTGAAGCTGTAACCTTATGAGGCTACTGACCAGCTCACATGATGTTCACCGTCTTACAGTTTTAGAATGCTCATGTTTGTTCAGCATCACTTCAACCAAAGTATGTTCGAGGCTGATAAGAATGTCACTTGTTCTGTAGGTACCAAGTACTGGAGAATCTGAGCCTGGTAGCGGCGCCAAACTTATCAGGATCAACTCACTGGTTATTTGTGCCAAATGTGATGGTGATCAGTTCGATAAATGGACGGCTGTGGCTCAGGTGGTTCAGCGGCTTGTCCTCCAATCACAAGGTTGTTGGTTTGATCCCCTCCACAGTCCAAGAGGCCTTCGGCAAAACACTGAACCTGAAGTTGCTCCCAGTGGCAGGAAGCAGCTTGTATGGCAGCTCTGTTGGTGTATGAATGTGAGTGAATGAGAAACACAATGTAAAGCGCTTTGGGTAAAAGTGACCATTTACCATTTAAATGTCACCAACAGACTGAAGCTAAACCCGTCAGTTCTTCCTGGTGGACAGTCTGTGTAACTGCAACACCCTCCGACGTGTCTTTGACATTTCTGGTCAGCGGTCTCGTTATCGTTTGCTGACACGTGTGATCATCTGTGTTAAGCTGAAAACGGACAATATTACTGGCCGTGATGATGTATCACTCAGGCTCCATTTGTCAATACTTAATTCCCACACTTGACTGCCTGTGAGTTCCAGGGCACTGGTCGGGTCATTATAATCTATTTGGGTGAGTGTCAGAGAGCTCATTAACAATGTGACACTGGAAGCGCTCAGGTAGCATCTATATTTCATTGACAGCAGTGAATATGCAGTGGTGACGGGGCTTGGCGGTGAACTCGGTGGCCGTGCTCGTCTCGCTCACCTGACAGGCCGGGGACCTGGGGGATGTAGGCCGGAAAGAGAGACCGCCTAATTTCCACATTCGCTTTACAGCAGAACATGATATGTGGAGAGCCGGGAGAGGAGGCACCGGTGACCTCACTCTGCTCCACAGATTTCCATACCGTCACATAATGTTCCTATATTTGACAAGTGGGGCGAAGAGACGAGCGGTGAGGAAAGGGCAAACTCACCCACATATTCCTAATCGTCTCACAGAGGCAGGATAATGAATCAGAACCTGCAGATATGCCGTACGTACGTCCACTCCTCCACATACTTACACATGTATATTTCCAGTGAGGGGGAAACGTTCCCGGGCGTGTTTCACCTCATGTCAGTGCAGCGTATTAATATATTAATAACTGAAGCTTTGACGCATTTTGATGGAGAGGAGAAGAAAAATCCTGAACACATTATCATCAGCACTGGTGCTCCCTGTTCTCCTCACAAAATCCTCCCCCAGGTGACCCAGCTGAGCTTCTATCAGGCACCAACTAGTGTCCAGGTGGCTAAATGCTCTTCTGGCGGTGCTTCTCTTAACGCCTCACTTGGCTGTTCTCTTCCTCTCCCCCACAATATTGAAAAGCGCTCAAGGCTGCAGAGCTGGCGTGGACCGTGGAGCCCCTGCGTCTAACCCCGCGTGGCCTGAATCCACGCCTCCAGCGGCGTGGCAGCCAGAGCTCGTACTGTGTGAATCTCCTCTCCGAGGCTTCCCCCAGATGCTCTGCCTCGGGGACTTTCTGTTCCAGCAGGACGGCGTGCTTCAATCCGCCGATTTGTCTGCTCTCAGGATGCTGACTGACAATGAGTTTAGAGCTGGCGGGCCGGTGCAGAACATTTGGCTCGTGTGTCTCAGTGGAGAGACTTTTGTTCCATTTATTGTACAATTCAGACGTGTAGCATGAATGTGATGCTGGTTAGATATCAGCACATTCTGGTTGTTAGAGCGGTTGGCTGCCTGTCACTAGGTGTTCAGCCGGAAACTGGCAATGCATTAAAAAAGAAGAAATGGTGTGATGACAGAATATATTCCATGAAGGTGGCATCTCTGTGAGTGTGGAGAGTTTGTAAATGACAAAACAGAGCAGCTTAAATACTCTGAGAAGAGATGTTTAGTTATCATGGTGGTGATCAGTTTCCCCTCCATCCACAAGGTTTACATTTAATATACTTAACCCTCACCAGGGTCATGGGGGGCGGAGTCTATCCCAGCTGACTCAGGGTGAAGGCAGGTTCACCTGGACAGGTAACCAGTCTATCACAGGGCTACACTTAGAGACAGACAACCAAGCACACTCACATTCACACCTACGGACAATTTACAATCACCAATTAACCTCAGCATGTTTCTGGACTGTGGGAGGAAGCTGGAAAACCCGGAGAGAACCCACGCTGCACGGGGAGAACATGGAGACTCCACGCAGAAAGATCCCGGGTGTCCTCACCGGGACGCCAACCGGCGACCTTCTAGCTGTGAGGCGATGATGCTAACCACTGAGACACCTGCAGCTCCTACAAATCTGATCTCAGGGAAAATTAAAGGCAGGCAGAAATGGGGTAATCTTCTTGGTAAAGGTTTTTTAATGCAGCCTTTTGCATTTTACTCCACTCACTAAAATCAGAAACATAACATCTGTACGTTGATTGAGTTTAGCTGCATGACAGTTAAATCAGTTCCTGAGCTTTGCCTAAAAAATGCATCATCCCCATCAGGCCCTCATGGCTCACTACAGGTACATGTTTTACGTTCTGTATTCGATATTTTCGTCCTACAGCGTTTGAATAAATGCTCACCTCAAATAAAAATGATGCCAACATGTGACTTTTTTACAGTTGACCACAGGAAGTTGGGTTTTCTCCCCAAAGCTCAGTTCAGCTCCTCCAACCTGATGATTGTCACCTTCCAGAACCTGCCCATCGTCTCCTCCCATTAGCCACGCAACATTTCTAGTAGCCCGACTCCAGGCTTGTGCCAGCTCTGCCCTGCTGCCGTCTGCTGTTACATTGAAGCCATGATGATCTCCTGCCTGTGTGTGTTCCTACCTGCCGTTCCCATCGGTCTCGTTTGCCCACTCTGACTGCTCCTCTGTTGTCGACCGTAAATCTCATTTTCAACCAGCTGTTCGTGCACCACGGCTACAGTCAGCTTGCATTCTGCCGTTGAGTCTGAAAAGGAGTTTTTATCACTAGTGCAACTTGTGAAATACCTTTGGAGCGATGTGGAGAACCTCCCCGTCCTGCCCCATGTTACAGGATCTCAAAGAAAATCACCTTCGTTATGTGTTTCTGGCAGCGACCTGCAGGAATCAGCTCATCACCAACATGTGTGTTCCTCCTGCAGCACTTTGTTTTTGTCTTAAAAATCTCCCTGCAAACAGAAGAAGAGCGTCTTCCTGATTGATCGCTGTGTTGTTTTGGATTTTATATATGAAAGGGATCAGTGGTTTTTGTCTTTTCTCTCGTTTCCACCTCTTATCCTGTCAGAAGGCAGCTGATTGTGTTTCCCCAGTCCTTCTTTAATCTCACAGCGATGAGATGGAAGTGCATTTCCTCGCTTACTGTCTAAAACTCTGGAGGCAATCTGTCAACTCAATCCGCTCCAACCCGAGTGTGTGTGCACACATTTGTTCATCGTGTGCGAGCCTGTCACCGTTCAGGAGCGTGAGACCACCCGCGGTGGGCTCCATCTCTTTTCACGGCTCTGTGGGTTTCTCTGCCTGTGAGGCTGCTCTGCTCCCTCCAACATCAGTGAAAGGAATCACTACATGAGGCTACAGCTACTATTAACTGTGCTTGACAGACCAGGGGTGGAACCGAAGAAGATCATTACACAACTCTACAGAGAGGGCTGACGAGACGACGCGGCATTAATGAAATCCCAGCAAAGATTCATAGTAAAAGAAAAATGTAAAGTTTCTGCGTTCTGAAGATGGTAATGATGATGTCAAAGCCCTGGTGCGCTCCGCCTACTGATGCACTGAATCATGGAAGCTGCAGCCGAATGTGATCTTGTTGATTCAGCGAATGTTTCATGTTGAGGCCGAGATGCCGGCGGCGACGTGAGCTTTCTGAGTATTTGACATAATTGCAAGTAAGGGCCGAGCTCACCCTGACTGACAAGCATGGTTTTAGTAGCATGTGCAGCATTTAGACATGTCCAAAGGAATGGGTGATGAAGAGATCAGACAATCAACAGTTTGATTCACCGTCTCTCCCCCGAGCTCCCAAATACATCTACAGAGATACCACAACATCCATCCATCCATCATCTATACACCTTAATCCTCACTAGACCTGGACAGGTAACCAGTCTATCACAGGGCTACACTTAGAGACAGACAACCAAGCACACTCACATTCACACCTACGGACAATTTACAATCACCAATTAACCTCAGCATGTTTCTGGACTGTGGGAGGAAGCCGGAGAACCCGGAGAGAACCCACGCTGCACGGGGAGAACATGGAGACTCCACGCAGAAAGATCCCGGGTGTCCTCACCGGGACGCCAACCGGCGACCTTCTAGCTGTGAGGCCACGGTGCTAACCACTGATCCACTGTGTAAAAATTACGACAGAAAAATGCCAACAGAAGCTGATGTGACTGACACAACTCTACCGCTTTTATATAGAACAACATGTCAGCCAACCGTAAGTCCTCCATCACAGAAACACACGACCTGCTCGTTGCTGCTTCATCTCAGCAGGAGGAGGCAGCTTGTTGTGCACACGAGGGAGAACACGCAATGGTTAACACTAAACGGAAAGTTAATTAAACATATACAAATTCTCCATGTCCTGGTTGTGTGTGTGGCAGAACGGTGATTAACGTAACTCCTCCCAGGTGTGTGGCTGGCGGTGAACGAGGGATGGAGGCAGTCAGGTGGCAAATGCAAATATCTTTAATCCCCACAGTAATCGTCTTTATGTTATTATTGGTGTGTTTCCACGTGTGCCGCTGACATTTAATGACAGCGTGTTTATCAAATGACTTCCTCAGTCACCAGCTATTATCTCCTGAGAATGTGCTGCTCAGGCGTCCTGCCAGCGTGGCGCCGCTCCATTTATCTACGTGCTAATGCCTGATTATATAGTAGCTGCTGCGTGTTTGTGTGATAGATGGCATATTTTTACCCCTGTGAGGATCCTGAATGATGCATATAGATTATAAACTGTTCACCAGGAGAAGCGTCGATCCGTGTGAGATCTTCCATAATCCCTCAGCGTGGTAAATAAAGCTCAGGTTGAATCAGGGGCCCTAAATACATCTGCATTATTCTGTCTGCTTTCACATGAAGGTCGCTGCCTCCTCTTCACTCGTCTCTCTTTCTGTTCAGTGTTTGACGGATGCTTCATGTCTCTGTTTGTGTGCATGAATGTTCCTCTGAAGCCGTCGAGTGGCTTGAATTATTTAAAGAGTAAGTTACGGCCTTCCTTTTTTTTTTTTTTTTTAACACAGTTGATTTAACAGAAGCAGTCATTTATCTTTCTCTCCTAACAGGCTTTTACGCGACAGGGTTACAGAAATCTGTTAACTCCTCTTCGGGAATTACTACCTGTTGTGCAGATCTGAGTGAGTTACAGGGCGCCCGCCGCTGTATTAAGCTGTCACACAAAGGATTTATGGCGGCGAGGCTTGTAAGAGACTCCGGAGAAAGCTGCACTTCTAAGCTCGTAAGCATGAATGACAACTACAACGCTGAGACCGAGTCAGATTACAGCAAAGTCAATGCAAAGAATCAGTGTTTGTATAACAGAAAGCGTGCTTCCAGTCGTCACTGTTAGTCCTGATCTGCTTCACCTCCTGAATCCTACGTCAGAGCGTCACATCATATGATGGGCTTACATCGTCTTTAGTGATTCACAGCATCACTGCAGACAATCAGGCTTGTGTCTTATTCTAATGTTGAACTCTCATGTTTCCACCTTTCAGCTGTCGTGTTCTTTATTTCATCATAAAGTCTCGCCGTGTCGTGCAGCTTAATGTAAAACCTGATCGATTTCTGGAAACAAGCCGCGGACATCGATCTTCGAGTTCATTCGCTCGTTTGATGTTGTGTTTGTGTCCAGCTGAAGAACATGAGGCCCAAACTCAGCCTCCGTTTACATATCGGCTGCAGAAAAAAGTCTGTGTGCAGCTGAAAATAAAGAATAAATCCACGGTGTGAATAAAGAACAGACACACATCATGTCTGTGATGTGACGTTCAGGCTGTAGCTGAAGGTTGATCAGAGGAGCCGGACAGGAAACGGTACGATCCTGCTCTGATCAATAAACCCAACATCATAAATATCAGGTCATGACAGCCACACCGGGCTGGGAACGCCAGGAGATGAATAAAGCGGCTGGGCTTTGTGCAGCAGGAGTGTAAAACATGTCAGCAGGGAAACGAATGTGTGTGTTCGGGGTTATTAGAGGTCAGAGGTCAGGAGGTTACGTAGAGCTTCTGCCAAGAGGCCGTAACCTTTCACCTGCCCTCAAACCAGCCAACTCATGTCCAGCTTCAGCCTACGAGGTGGAAACTTTACAAGTATTTTTCAGTATTGATTTTTTTCTTTTTAAACAAATGCGAAGCCGAACACATGAGGATGAATCTGATAAATCAGCTCCACACTCATCACTCTTATTAAAACAGTCACTTTGTTTTGCTATCTGCTGTTCATGCAGCTTCTATGTTTAATATTTATCATTTGTCTGCCCAGTTGCTGGACATGAAACAAGACGATGATGAACAGCTGGACGGACCTCTCCGGTCGACACGAGGCTGCTCAGGGAGGTAGAACCCGGTCCTCGTGTGTTCATGTGTGTGTTGCTTGTGTTGTTCTGAGGAGAACCATTCTGCACAGAAAGAAAGTGGCCATCACAGCTTAAATAGGTTTTTAGGGTAGATCCCAACCCTTTAGGTTTGGTGCAGACGGAGCACGCAGCTCAAAGCGTCCTGTTGGGGATTTTTAATTCACTTTGCTTTGGGCCATAACAGTGAGTCTGTCGGTTTCCTTTCCTTTCACCTTTGGATGCTCTTTCTCCATTTATTTGAGGGCAGACAGCTGCAGATGTCAAGAAACAGGATTTAAAAATAAAGGAAAGGTTAATTGCCCCAGAATTCTCATTTCACACCTTCATAAAGCAACACGGTGAGCTGATGTTCCTCTGGGCCTGAGGCTCCCAGTCGCAGCATCTCGCCTACCTTGACCTATTAACAGCGCCACAAGTAGAAGAACTGGGTTCTCTGTTGCTCGCTCTGTGCACGGCTCTGACACAGTCCTTTAATTTAGGATTTATCTCAGAAGCTGCTTGTCAAGTCCAGGACTCTCCAACGCTCCACAAAACCAGAAAACAATTTGGCGTCTGGTTGTAAGTGCACAACCCGATCTGACTGCAGTCACACATGACTGAAGCGGGACTCATGGTCCTCCTGCAGGCCGGGTAGAGTGGGCTCAGCCATGTGGAGGTGAGCGGCGCTGTGCTCCTCTCTGAAGCTCGTTTCTCTGTTTGTTATCAGGAAATTGATTGAATTAATCCAGTTCAGTCCGACGTCTCACTGGAGAGTTTGGAAACGTCTGCTGTGCCTGTTTTATGGCCAGCGTGGCTCCTATACGTCTATAAATCAGAGTTTGTCTTGAGAGAGACCTCGGCTCTGCACTGAGGACGGATGTGAACGACCAGCACAAAGCAGCAGTTACTTAAAGACAGCTTTTAACTGTTGATTTTAAGTCGTGGTACATTTTTTACACTCGTCATCTCAGACCAGCACCAGAACTTCCTCTGGTCTCAGCTGCAGCTCAGACGTCTCCTGCCTCCTTCAGACGGGTTTAACCGCAGAAATGTTAAAGTCTCAAAATAATAGTCATTTTATTATAATATATACCCTGAATAGTGTGTCTGTGCAGTAAGAAGGCCGTGACCTTCATCGTTCTGCTTCTCCACAAACAAAACACCAGTTTTTCTACATTTAACAGTAAAGTTTAGAACATCTAAACTCTCAGAACATATATTTTGCATTTCTTTATATCCTGTTTTATATTTTATTTTAGATTATTGTCTTTTTTTACTGTATTAATTTATCTTTTTTTAATTACTGAGTGTAGAAATTCATATTAATGCATTTTTTATGCATTTTTTCTTTTTAGCCATGTTCAGGAGAAACACCATTAAACTTTATGTTGCTGAAGCTTTCTGTAAAGCTATAGTTGGAGATTTTAAAGGAATCACGACTGAGACGATATTTTTCCATTAACACCACCTTTCCCTGATTTATATATAAATGCATGTTGTGTTGTGATTGGATTAAAGTTGAACTTCTTCCTGACAGACTGAATGAAAAAAGGCTCAAACTTTAGTGTAATAGTTCATTTAGATTTTTTTTTTTTCTTCTCAGGAGTTGATGGTTGCTGCATGTGCATGAGGCTTAAAAAACATTTCATTCACTGCTTATTGGATTAAAAAATCTGCATAACACACACCCTGTATTTGTGCTGTAACCTTGGCTCATGCAGGCCGCTGAGGCGTTGAAGAATAAAAACTTCCCGACAGACACGTGAGAATTTTCTTACTTTATGAATCCAAAACCAAACAATCATAAAGCTGTTATTGACAGCAATATTTTCCTATTACCTCTGTATATCACATAATCTGGCAATTTCACGCCCGACTGAACCGATACGTCACACTCAAGCAGCACTGTGATATTGAATACAGATTAAGCAGACATCATTATCATCACTGGGCAGGAGCCATTAGTTTGGTGTCACGGAGTCGGCGCTCACGCCTTCCAAATACTTACGTCTGATTGATTAAACTAGCGTAGCTAAATGAAAGCAAATGAATCAGCCGGTGGAAAACCACTTTACTGTGATTCTCTGAGGATTACAAACTTAATGGCCCTGAAAGCATTTTGCTTTGCTAAACAACATGTAAATTAGACTCACCTCTCTGTTCTCCTGTTAGCACAGCGCCACTCCAACCACCAGATAGCTGAGTGTGAAAATACGACAGCGGGCGTTGCAGTGCATTAATCATTATGGGAACAGTCAGAAAGAACTTTTGTGTTTGTGATGAATCTGAGCTGCGAGCAGACTGAAATCTGATCAGATGTTTGGATTAAAAACTCTCCTGCACGTCTGCATCTGAAGAGTTCAGCTGCAAAAACAGAAAACTTCACAAAGCTTCAGGAAACCCTCGTTTCCATCGTCTACCTGAGACCACATCAATCAAACTTAAGTTATCTTTATTTCCACTGAGTCAGATCCACTCAGCTTCAGTTTGACTGACATCATCTCAAGTAAACAACAAAAAATAAGTTTTCTGTAAACCTACAGAAGTGGAGTTATCTGTTCATTTGCTTCACCTGGTGTCTGCTGCACATTGTTCATCCTTTGCACATCAGCATAAACACATAAACCCTCAAAGCAAACGTCTGACCAGCTTCACTGACACACATTACAGATCAACAGCTTCCCGTTTTGCCTCAATTAACTCTGAGGCGACTCGAAGCATTGACCAGCTGATTGAAGGAACTCAAGCATCATATTCACAATAACTTGAACATAAAAGGAGGAAGACGGCGCTAGCCTGGACTTCCTGGTATGCAAACAGTTTCCAGTGGACGCTGTTGGAGCCGCGCTGCTTTCTGTACAGTCTGCAGCCATGAAATAATGAGACTCTCCTGAAAACGTGGATATCTGTGTTCTCTCATCTGTATGTGTCAGCTATACAGTCAGGCTCATTAAAGCAGTGCTGATGTACAGCAGGTGTAACATGAAGGATGTTCACGGTCATGTTTGAGCATGTTTCTAACAACACAGTGGAGCTGAGGCTAGGAACCGAGGTCCTGGACGCCTTATACGATGGAGAACACAAACGTCTTCACCAGTAATCCTACAAAACAAAAACTGGGATTTCTGTTTGTGTGTTTCTGTTCTTTTCCAAATCCACTCATCGAACAAGCTGCACACTCGCCGACTGTGTTGCACTGGACCTGAGAAAGTGCAGCGTCGAGTCTGAAGTTGTTTGGATGAATGGTTTTTAAAAATGGCCGTCTGCGACTACAGTAGGATCAGGATGAATCAGCAGCGACTGTAAAGATGGCTAACCCTAACCCTAACCCCGGTCAAAGCACAGATGTCCCCAGACAGAAAGCTGCAGCTGAAGAACCGTGGCCACGACCATCTGAAGTGTGATCGTGTTTAGACGGACCACCAACAACGTGGTTCTGTGTGAGCGCTGCAGACTGGATCCCTCTGAGGGGCAGATAGCAGCTTCCTGTTTCCTGTTCGCCCCCCAGCCGAGCATGAACCAGGCTGCTGATCATCAACACAACGTCTTCTGTTAGTTGTATTTGGTAAAATTCATTTTCTTCATCACTCAGGAAGTCATTTCTGCTGCTGCTGTGTTTGTACGAGTGAGAAAATGACTTCAGCTAACCTCTCCGGCTGCTGCACATCGTTTCATTTCTTCTCCCACACTGATGCTAAATTACATTTGTTCATACTTGAAGTGAATCAATATCAAAACCACTTCAAGTTTTCAGTCAAGTACTTCAGTACAAAATTAGATTCTCTGAGGCTGCTATTACAAACAGGGACTAAACTTATCTGGTGTCCTTTGGAACTGAATTTCCAGCTGTCTATAATGATTATTGTTAGTGGTCGTAGTAGTAGTAGTAGTAGTAGTACACTACTACTACTATTACTACTACAAAGTGCTGTAATTTGACCAGGACCCAGGACAGTTTTTTGTTTTTTTTTTTAAATTATTGTTTTCAGCCACAATTCAAAAACAACGTCTTATTTCACTTAATTATAATTTAGCAAATTTTTATTTATTATTACTTCTTTCAGTTTCTAGTTATTTGAGTGACTGTTGTGAATTTTGCCTTTTTTTTAATGGAAGTGGATGAATAGATCTAAGGACGACTGTACACACACACACACACACACACACACACACATATATATATATATATACATACACACATATATATCAAAAGGAACTAAATATAACAGTGGATATCATCGGCCATATCAGAGCTTCATCATTCATCTCTATCCTCTGGGGATCTTGAACAACTGAATCAGACTTCATAGTAAAGCAGCCAATAGCTGTGCATCTTATCACATATTTAGTTCAGAAGAAGAAATGCCAACTTCAAGAGGCACTACAGAGAAGACAGATGATCACTAAAGAGGACTCATCCTCTGGGGATCATGAATGTCTGGTCGTGGTGATTCGTTTCATGTTAAGATTCAGATTTTTGTTTAATGGTGTCGTTTAGTGTGCGTTTGAACATCAGCAGCCGTTCATCGATGCTGTCTGATCGACGCTCACGTGTCTGATCGACGCTGTTGTTTTGTTTTTTCGGTGACAGCAGCTCGTTCTCGGCGAGCAGCTCGTGAACGTTTCCACCGTGGAGATGCTGCCGAGGTGAAACTACTTCACACACTCATCACATTTTAATGCGGTGGGAAATCGAGGTTGTACGTATCGACCACCTACTCAGCACATCACGTCTCCCACGTCTATCTGAACAAATTAAGTGGTGAGAAGAAAAAGTGCGTTTGGCTAATTCCTATCTCAGATCGTTTGATTGCTTTCACAGAAGAGACGCTGACCTTTAGCCACGCCAGCGTTTACGTGGACCACATGTTTGTGTTGCTGTCATGATGCTGTGAGCTCTCTGGCTTTGTTATTCTGACACCGATGGAAACAGAGTTGAGGAGCTGCTGGTGGTTTTATCGCTGAACAGGTCCCACGTCTAGCACAAAGCTAATAACTCTGCCTGGTGCATATGGAGGCGGACACAATGAATTGGACCTGATAGGATAAACACGACCCTCCTGTTCACCAAAGTGCTGCTCAAACTGGTAAATACATGGAGGCTGATGGTTTCTTACACTGAGAAGGCAGAGATCAGAGGTCGTACAGACTCCACTGAGCTCAGATAACAAACGTTTGGCCTAATTAAAGATCAGGCTGGAGGAGGGATGGCAGCCTGCTGCCAGCATGAGCTGATGTATGGAGCAGCTGATCAGGAGTCAGTCCTGTGGGAAACCTCACTCAACCGCTTGGATGTCCTGAGATAGAGGAAGGAGGAGGAGAGCTGTAAATCTGCTGACTGCAGTGAGAGAAGGAAGGAGGAGACAGAGGGAGGAGGCGAGAGAATCTGACCTGGGATCTGTAACCCTGCTGGTTGGCAGTCAGTCACTCACATATCAGCCAGTTTCACTTTAGCGCTCCTCCTTTGTTCAGACATGCAGCAGCGACAGAGAGAACCGGTCAGACGGACAGAACTTAGAGTGATGTACGGTACCGACACAGTGTTCACCTCCCTAGGAAGTTTTTCCATTTCATATCTTTTCAACATTACA
>NW_007578130.1:174980-175784 GCF_000690725.1 Stegastes partitus | reverse complement strand
TCCAGTTTGCATGTTGCAGAGTTCATGAAACGAGACCTTGGATGACTGATGTGAGTGTAAAACTATTTGTTGACACCAGTTTGTCAGTGAATGTAATCCAGGCAGGAACATTGTCTCCTACTGGGAGAGTTTAATGGTACGTACGTGTACATTGTGGGAGAACGGGTCGCCCTCCTTTATTAGGAGCATTCGTATCAATGGATGGAGGGCGTGTCAGTGGGGATGTAATCTGTCCTCGACACATTGATCAGGAGAAGATTATTCTGGAGTGAGTGACGGCCGTACTACAGAACCGATAATCACCGTGTCACCGTGCAGTGTAAATAACTGAGCAGCAAGGGACGTGGACGCTGGTCTGCAGCTCTGTCAAGGACACCGTGGACTCATCTCACAGCAAGTCAGTCTGAATAAAGAGAAGCTAAATGGAAGCATTTTCCCCCTCATAGGTTCTGTCTAAAACAGTCGACTGAACAGTTCTGGACGGTGCCGAGTCCTCTCAGCAGAGTGATTAATGATTTATTGTTTAAAAGTTCCTCCTCAGATAACAGCAGCAGCAGCAGTGGCCAGCTGCTGTCAGAGCCAGTGAGCTCCACAATGACAGGTCTGTGGATGGAGGTTAGAAATGTTCCCTCCATATAACTCACCTCCTGACTGTCCAGCACTGTGCTACAGATACCACCAACAAACACACACAGTGCTCTGACCCCAACTGCCCCCAGAGGACACGATGGACGGAGTGACTGCAGCGTTCAAGGAAGTGTGGCTGCATGATGCTGAACGTGTCCCATAGTTAAAGTGACGCAG
>NW_007578130.1:172696-174735 GCF_000690725.1 Stegastes partitus | reverse complement strand
GAAGCCGGAGAACCCGGAGAGAACCCACGCTGCACGGGGAGAACATGGAGACTCCACGCAGGAAGATCCCGGGTGTCCTCACCGGGACGCCAACCGGCGACCTTCTAGCTGTGAGGCCACGGTGCTAACCACTGGTGCCCCGTGCAGCTTCATTGTAAATATACCATAATTTAGTTTTTAAATAATTGAACTTACTAAGTGGCACTTTTCATGAAAAAGTCTTTTTAGTAAATTCTTGCTCCCAAGAAGCCACTTGGTTGGGAGATGGTTAGTTTCCAGCAGGACAGTGACCCGAAGCAAACAGCCAAAACTACAGAGAAATGATTTAAAGACAACAAGCTGAATGTTCTGGAGGGTCTGAGTCTGAGTCCAGACCTAAATCTATCTGAGAATTTGTGGCTGGACTGGAAGAAAGCCGTTCGATCACAGTCCTCTTTGAGGAAGAAGAAATCGGGTAATGCTGCAGTGTTAAGATGTGCAGAGCTGACTGAGACCTAATCACAGGCTCAGGGTTGTAGTTGGAGAGACTTTTATATTCAAAAGTGTATAATGTATGTTAACGAACTCATAAACAAAAGGGCAAATCTGAACTAGCAGCAAAGTTATCGAACATTGAAATAACTAAAATAACTAAAAAGTAAAATTAAAACTGTCCTGACAGCTTTGCTGAAGCGCTGCACCTCCAACACCATCAGAAACACATGAAACTAGACTTCTCTAACAGCTACAGAGATAAACAAACCCAAACCATCAGAACAAACACCCGTCAGAGGCGACAGACCAGAGGAACCGTGAGAAACCAGCATCATATCACAGGTGGAACCTCTGAAAGTTACAAGGAGAGAAGTTACAGAAGTGCATCAGTCGAGTTGGACAACGTAGAGAAAACATTACAAGTTCTTCATTATTGCTGGAGGGCTCCGTTGTGTTTAAACAGTGGAGCCAGTATGGTTCTCTGTGGAGCGATGACTTTATGATATCACCACCGGTGGGAGAGGAGAAGACGTTTTCTATCAGTGATGCTGCAGAGCCGTGGCTAATGTCAGCAGCAGCATTATTATTGTTCTGTGTATGTTGTGCATGTAGACGTGTGACATAGAGCGACCGCTGGCAGCATACATACAGCCCAGCATGTGCACCGCTGCAGGTGATGTGGGACCTAATGGGCTGTTTGTAGCCGGTGGACGTGTAAAGCTCTCGGCGTGTGATGAGCTGCAGCACAGCGGCTGCAATGAGAGAAGCTGTAAGATGATTGGGCAGCCAGGAGACCAGCAGGGTTTCTGGTGTTAGAGTCTGTTTAAATGGACTCATACCAGTTTCTGTTATTCAGAAATGGGTCACGTTGGGCGCTCCAACATTACAGCTTATTCTTTTGCTCGACCTGCTTGAGAAGTTTATCGACTGAAGAACGTGATCTGTGAGAAGCTACTTCTGGTTTTCCTCATTACCACAGATGTCCTCTCTGTGAGCAGGACTGAGGAGACAGATATGTTGAAGGTAAACGCTGGGAACACGCTTTCATTTCAGCAGTTTTAGATTTGACATCTGTAACAGTGCTGCAGGTTCTGTGCAGTCTGAAAAACTGTCCAATAGGAAGGAAGCAGACACTGATTCAGCTTAAAGGTTTACAGCAGATCATGTTCCAATAGTACAGTTTATCCTTCATAAAGACTGAGGTTTAGAACGTTAACGGACGTTTAATTCAGCTCCACAGCGAAAAACAGATAGATGGAGAGAAATAGCTGACTGAATATACTCCAGAAAATCAAACAGTTCTTCACCATCACCTCCATACGACCAGAACCGTTCGTACACACAGATGGCAGGTGGATCAGGTGGACAGCAGATGATTGTCCAGGCAGTAAAACTCTGTCCTCACCCTCTACATGTGATCACAGAGTGTATATACTGTGTACATACGTGGGTGTGTACGGGGTTTTTATTATTATTTTATTTCTAATGTATATGAGAGTTCTCTTTATGATGTGTACATTTCACATTATGTGAGGGGAACAGCTGGAACCATAAAAATATCGTCA
>NW_007578130.1:164364-170835 GCF_000690725.1 Stegastes partitus | reverse complement strand
CGCAGAAGAGGACACGACGACGTCACACGCAGCGAGCGTGCTCAGTGTTTATGGAAGTAAACATGGATGGTAACGGTGGAGCGTATCTGCCACTCCCCCGCCGCCACCGATGATCTTGACAATCCGACAGCTTTGCTATCCAACATGAAGAAGGTTTTACGTTTAGTGTCGGATCATCGAGGCATGACTGCACATACGTACAACGTAATAAAGAAATGCCATAAAATGCCAGATTGAATGTAAACATCGTATCTTAAACGCAACAGAAACCACAATAAGATTCAGACGCTCACTGATTGGTTCCAGAGATGCTCAATAAAACAAGTCAGGCTTATTTACAGGATCGTGTTTCATACAGAAGGTTAATATAAGTTTGACCGGAGTTACCAAGGAGACACTTTCCTCCCGACTAGCGTGCTCCTGGCCTCGTTAGTTTCCAGCATCCCTTCATGTTCAGATAGAGTTACGATCAATCTGAATGCTCGTTCCCTGAAGGTATGTGGGCTGCATCATATTTCAGTCACTGTGTGTTTTTAATTCACTGCATTAGAAATATAGCTGATCAACAACCTTGGCCCGTCGCCGTAGCCTCACATTACGAAGCATTTCACCGTTTGAACTCACTTTAAGCCAAACTTTTCAGCCTGGCTGGTACAAATACAAGAAAACAACTGAAGGTGTTTGAACAAAGTTTTCCCTCTATGGAGGCTCAGGCATCACCTTTACAGCTCAAGGAACATGATGAAACTTTCAGTTCTAGATGCTAAATGTTGCATTTCCTTGGTATAAAATAAATAATCTGGCTGGTGCATCTTTAAAACATCGTGTTTTGTTTTGTGCATCTTGCAGGAGGGTTGATCAGGATGCACGCAGCAGTAACCGTCATGAGTCAGGACTTCATGTGACCCGCGTTACACACACTGAAAATGACTCATAAACTGTTAAAATCACAGCCACAGGTGACTTCATTTGGGGTGGCTGGGCTGCAACCATTGTACTGTTGTGGCCTAAAAACCTGCAGGCGCACATTTCATTCAAGTACCCACGTCATTGCTGCACATCCATCCATCCATCCATCATCTCTACACCTTAATCCTCACTAGGGTCATGGTGGGCGGAGCCTATCCCAGCTGACTCAGGGTGAAGGCAGGTTCACCTGGACAGGTAACCAGTCTATCACAGGGCTACACTTAGAGACAGACAACCAAGCACACTCACATTCACACCTACGGACAATTTACAATCACCAATTAACCTCAGCATGTTTCTGGACTGTGGGAGGAAGCCGGAGAACCCGGAGAGAACCCACGCTGCACGGGGAGAACATGGAGACTCCACGCAGGAAGATCCCGGGTGTCCTCACCGGGACGCGAACCGGCAACCTTCTAGCTGTGAGGCCACGGTGCTAACCACCGCTCCACCCTGCAGCCCTGTATCACACCCTGCTTCTCCAGATCTCCTTCATAACACATCAGAACTGTTTCTTCCTCTCAACAATCAGAAGCAGTAACAGGAAGGATGATGTGTTTTTAGAAGCTGTCCCTTCGCCGGCGTCGGCCCGTCTTTCCGTCTGTCCGGTCTGTCTGCCAGGTGAGTTTTTCTTTATATATAAAAATGTGGACGTGTGCAGCGCGGAGCAGAACCAGACCCTGCAGGGCAAACTCCACCAGTCAGAACCACCTGAAAAGCTGCTCGTTTGTAGACTTTTTAAACTGCAGCTCAAACTTTCCCGTCCTGCCGTCGGTCTGCGTCGAGGCTTTAAACGGCAACTTTTCAGCAGAGTGGGTTTGACAGGTGGAGGTGGACGAGGCTCCGTTTGACTTCCTGGATTTCTATATTCTTGTTGAGCTCTCACTTCTCTGTGGTCAGAATTTTAATGTCTCCACAGGGCTGACCCCCTTTTGTTAGCGGGCCGGTGCCACTAATAGACTTCTTCTTCTGGGACGGGCCTGGCTGGGACCCGGCTTTTGTTCTGAACCGGGATCCTCTCCGTCATCGCCCAGAAAACACCTGCACATCACACGGAGGAGAGAGAACGAGACGGAGATGATGGAGGAGGCTGTGTTCCTCGATGACTTGTTGATAAAACAGAAAGAGAAAAAAGCTTCTTGCTGCAGGTGCACCGGGTTAGAAACAGAACCGCTTTTATTGACGGAGTGTCAGGCTGCCTCTGGTTCAAAGAGACGAGGAAGAGAGGAAGCCATTGTCAGGAACAAAGCAGCATCCAGCAAATAATGAAAAGAAATGGATTGCAGAGGCAGCTGCAGTCAGGATGATGAATGCAGTTCGCTCCGTCTCTGTTCCTTCTCGTGGGCAAACATCGGCGCTACCTTTTGGCTTCAGTCACACTGTAAGTAGATGACAAGTCCAGTAAACATATGGTCTGGAGTCTTTCTCCTGACAGCAGCGGATCATGCTGGATGACTGAATTTTCATCTGGCAGCAGCATGTTCTCCATCCAGGAATAGATGCAGTGATTTGCATTCAGACAGTTTCCCGATGCATCCGTCCATCTGCCTCTACGTCAGCCTCCGTCTACGGCTGTCTTTCCGTCGGCGTGCTCGTGAGCTCGTGCACGTGTGTCGTCTTATTCCGGCTTAATGCTAAGAGGCACTTGCAGATTAAGAAAATTGTATTGGAACAATACTCCATAATAGACTTTAGCTGGCTGCTGCCGGCGGGGTGACATCCCTATTATACAGACAAGTGGAGCAAGTCGAGGGCTGTGTCAGCACAACAGAACCGCTCCGAGGTACCGACCTGCCACCAAAAATAGAAATACAGGCAGAGATGCAAATGTGTTTTATTGCTGAGATGCAGAGAAAGTCGTTTGTTTTTTGTGCAGAAGGTGAAACATATGAATGGAAATATGTTTTCTAGTTTGGATCCAATGACATCCGTCACTTTCCCAAGTTCAGTGTTCAGAGAGTCTAAATGCAATCAGTCAGCACTTAAATCTAAGCGATGAGTCTTGTGTTTATTCTACTCCGTCGCAGCTTTAATTACCAAGTGGCAGATACAACAGCGTCAGTAAAGCCTTAAATTACATCCATGGCTTGCCAGGATAAGCTCCGGCGCTCTGTGACCTTGAGTCTGATAAGCCGTTCAGAAATTTGATGAATCCATGAATATTTCATCTTGTACTAAACATCCTTTAATTCACAATTCTCATCTTCTTAGATTATGTTGCAGATCAAACAAATGCATTGTTCTGATTGGGCCTGACAACAGCTTTAGTCTTAACGAGCATCACAGAGATGGACGATAACGTTTTTGTTGTTATAGCAGGATTTTAGTGATAATCACCTTCGGATCTTCTTCTGTGAGATGAATTATGTCAATAAAAATACAAACAACTGACAGAACAGTCCCAGTGGTTCTTCTGGTGCTTTTATAAAATGACACCATTTAAACTGATGACAGTAAATGAGCCTGATGTGAGATCGTTCTTTGGTTTGATGAACATTGAAATAAACAAACGTATAAATCATACAGTAAGATCTGGTCTCTTTGCTTTATCAAAGCAGCTCCACAGGTTTGTGAGAACCTGATCCAGCTGATCCTCAGAGCTCCTTTAGAAACCATGTGGCCATGATGTGAAGCTCCTGTTTGCTCAGAATGCCAGTTTTACATCTGCTGCTTTCAGTGAGTCCTGTTAGCCGCTATCACAAAGCTACGAGGAGGAAATATTCTGCTGGAGATTTGAGGCACGACTACTTTTAAAACATGTGGAAAAAGGCTGCAAGTTGATTTACTTAAAGGAGCCTCTGGTGAGTAGATCCACCTCAGGATCTTCAACATGCTGCTTCAGGATCAGACTGAAGGAAATCTGCCTCTTTTTTATTGATAACAAATGAATTTGATCAATGCGACTAATTCACTCCAGTTCTGACCTAGAAATAGTCCAGTCTTAATACCGTAATGTCTGGACTATAAGCTCCTACTTCTTTCACACGCTTTGAACGCTGCGGCTTAAACAACGATGCGGCTAATTTATGGATTTTTTTGCCTCAAAACCAAAGTGAGGCTGAGAGCGACGACGACAGAGAGACTGAGGAAGTGATGAAGTGATTCTGAGGCTGTTCAGCTCCTGAAGACACTGAAGAAGACGACTTTAGTGGTTTCAGTGCAGGAGGAAGATGAAGATAGCCATCAGTGACTTTTCCTGGTAGCTGCTGGAGTTTTATTTCCTTAACCAGCCGTGTTACGCTACGCATTTAATTAAAGGTTAAAACATCTTTCTGTGTAAATATCTCATGTTCCAACGTGGACACCTGCAGCTTAGAGACACCTGCAGCCTGGATATGAACACACCTGGTTTCCTGTTTAAAGGGAGTGGGTGGGGCTTATATTCAGGTGCCTCTATAGTCTGGACATTACGGTAGTTCTTCTATATTTCACGAGTCAGAACTTCTTATGTGTTAAATGTCTCCACAACATCAAACTTTCTGATTACTTACAGAAAAAGATGACAGATTTTTTTCATGTACACGTTAGCTTAGCGGCTAATAAAGAGAGCAGGCGAGTCTGTGAAAGGAAGGTGGATCAGATCACGTGATATTTTAGGCTTTGTAGATTTCTTTATCAGACCATTATAGGGTTAAATTATTGCCGTGGCCTCATTAAATGCTCAGACCTCAACCCATAGCTGGCTGGCTTTCAAGTCAAATAATATGAAACACCAACATGTTTACATTCATAATCTCAGACTAAAATGAAGCCCTCTATCGTGGCTCTTTGGTCTGGTTGTTCCTCCTCAGTCTGTAGAAGCATCATGTACAGTGTATGTGTTCAGGGACGGCTGTGATTAACGCTGCTCTCCTGAGGATGCTGGTTCCAGCGGTTAGAGATCCACTGAAACGCTGGCTGCTGTGCGTGGAGGAGAATTCTGTGTCCTGCTGCTCTGTGTCACGTCACTGAGGTTGTCAAACAAGTCGGGAGAAGAAATTCTGTCTTTTTGTTTTGACGTGGTGAGACGTCCCAGCAGCCGTGTTGGTCGTCTTCCCTCAAACACGCTACACGGGTTAGCAGGATGCTGCTGCCGCTTCAGAACCACTCTTATCTGTGGGCTCGGGTCATCAGCGGGGCGATATCACGGGCTCGCTGTAGAGCCACGCGTCAGAGTTAGAGGTCTGGTTCTGATAGCCGGACACAAACCAAGACATTAGTTTTGTGTTTTCAATAAGAGCGACTTTACATTCCTCAGATTTGCATTCCAGGTCCTCAAAGCTCCAGCAGACAGCTTCTACAGCAGCAGATGAAGGATGTAGGAAGAGACGGAGCCTCGCTGTGACGGCAAACACTCAGCGCTCACAGAGAAGCTCAGCCAAATTGGAAAACGTGGAGGAGATTTAAGCCGATCCCTGTATGAAAAAGCTTTTACATCTCGGATGAAGTGAAAAAATGTTTTCCAAAAGCCGTGGAGAGCAAATTGTAGGAGGGAAATATTTGCATGAGTGACAGGCCTGGAACCGGTTCTCCTGCCAGGACAGTTAATGACGAGGGAAGAAGAAAGCCCAGGCCATGAGCTCCACCTCCACCTGAACCTCGGCGCTGTGTCGTGTGGTGTGTGTTGGAATCAGATGTAAACACCTGCCGTTTGTTTGTTTGAGGCCACGCCGGCCTCACAGGCTTCTTGGCGCTGCTTCACCTCAAATGCTATTAACTCCCTCTGAGCGCAGCTATTCATCAATTGCAAGATTTCCACGGGGTGTTTCCGTCATACTTTTTAATCAAGGGCTGGATCCCACGCTGAGAGGCTTATCCGGCTGTGAAACAAGGCCCCCGCTAACGATACGCATCCTTAACGGAGCGAGCTGACAAACGAGCTCTGCCTGCGCACCAGGAGGATACGAATGCAGGGATGAGACGGAGGAACGAGGCCTGATAGACAAACACCACCACGGCCCAAATGGACCGGCTTCATTACTGAGCGTACGGCGGTTCTCTGTGTACTGTGACTGGAGGAGGAACTGGTGCTGGTGTTGCAGCAGGACTTAAAACTCTTGTGCTGAGTTTTCTAATGAAGGCTGCAGGTGCTGATTATTCCCATCATGCATTATTCTGATTTTTTCTGTTTAGGAAAGGTTAGAAAACAGAGAGTTTCTTTTGGCTCAAGGTTCTTTTTGGACAATTAAGCATCCAAAAGCAGAGACGGGCATTTGCATAAAAGCAGAGGATGGCTGCAGCAGCGTCTTCCTGGTCGCTCTGCTGCTTTGATTTTTTAAATCTGAATGACTTTGATGATTTCTTTGCTATTTCTCAAGCTCACAAAGTGAAGCTGACATTTGGGGGTTTTGGAGGAAATATCTGTTGGAGGCACGGATTTCAAACAGACATCAACGTCCTCTTCAGGATAAACTATAAAATACTTTTCCTCCTCTGTGCCGTCATCAGGTACAGAAACGTCATTTATCCAATTATCTGGTTAATGACAGCCTGAAAGACAACATTCACATTAACCTGAAGGCT
>NW_007578130.1:158580-163003 GCF_000690725.1 Stegastes partitus | reverse complement strand
TGCTCTGTCTCCTGTATGACCTGATACAAATCAACAGACTTATTTGTTCTATACTTAAATGACAAAACTGTTTAGACCTTTAGCTTATCATCAGGTCACACTTCTGATGATTCGTTCAGCATATTGTGAGGATGTTAGTCGGAATTAGAGCCGTTTGGAGAGCGACAGCAGTGAAAACAGGTCACTGGTTTAATCCTCCTATTAGCCACTTCAATCTCGTCATTTATTTCAGAATAAATTGTTCTTATTAATCCGGCGTTTCCCCGGTGGTGAAGATGTGTAACTTTCAGCTGACCAACGTAGGAAACTATAAATCCAGAAATCTTTCAGCATCAAATTATATTACAGCAGCTTGAAGTAATTATGAGGAAATCCAGGATGGTTAGCGATGTGAGGGATGGAGACGGGCTCCTGCTGTGGCAGGTCTGTCGACCAAGACTGAAGACCTGAACGGCCGGTGAGACAGAGTGACTGATCCACTGAGAGCGTACAGCTCGGTGTGACGACTCGGTTCTGGTGCTGCCGAGCAGAGCGACCGGCAGGAATCGGAAATTTATGACACCTGATGAAGAAACGAAGGTCTCCGTCGTTCCTCACTGTCCCACCGATGACACAATTATAAACCATCTCATATGTTATGTTGTTCAGTGACCCAGTGAGAGGATGATAAACTATGACTGGTGCAACAAAAGCACTCATCTGTGGCCTCACGCTGCTCCCTGTTCACAAAAACACACCATTATTAAATCATACAGCTGTGGCATTTAGCCAAGAGTTGTACTTCTGATTATTTGTGGAGGGCCAAACCCGTCATAATTACAAATAAATGAGCAAATCAATACTGAAATATACATCACTGTTTACATTTCAGACACGCCTACCTCATTAGCATACAGATGAGGGAAGAATAGGCGAGGAAAAGTAAGAATATGTGCATATTAGGAAACGTGGAAAAGCACAAATAAATGCATTAATTAATAAATAAATGTGGAAATAAAATAAATGAACAAGGAAAAACAAATAAATAGGAAAATTTTTTTAAAAAGGTGCAGAAATAATAAATCAGTCCAATATTCAGTCTGAGTTGTTTTGACTTTAGTCTTAGTGAACTATAGCAGCCTTGCTGTTGAGCAGCTGAATGTGAAACAGAGCTCAGGTATTAACTTTTTTTTCTATTGAACATTAAAGATGGTTAAAGGGAATTTACCCTGAACGCTGCAAATTCCCTTTAACCATCTTCAATGTACAGCAGAAAATCTCTGTTCAAACCAAGTGCAATAATCTATTGAAAGCAATATCCTGGTTGTTTTTAGCTTTCATTTTATATTAATATTTTTATTCTATATTCTATTTTTTCCATTCTTCATCCCGTTAGTCGTGTGAATGCCTCCTCCCCTGCAGAGCTGTACAGTCTTTTAAATTTTCATACTTTGTCTTGTGCACTATTTGTCCTGATGTTTCTATGCTGCCTACGAGAGCTGCTAGCTCACATTTCGTTGTGCTTCTTGTACGATGACAATAAAGAGATTCTGAACTTTATCTGCTGCTGGACCAGTGAAGCTGTGAGATGAAAAGCCAGAACGACGAGCTGAGAGTCGGTCTGTGGAGCTGACGGGAGCTGCAGAGTTGATGAAAACTTGCTGCGGATTCGTGGCCACGAGCGACACGCAACTGTTCCTGTGATCCATTGTTAATAGAAAGATATTGATTACAGCTGCTGTAGGGAGAGGATCTGAGTCCTCCATTCATCTGCTGGCTGGCTGAAGGCATCAGCAGCTTTTTGTGGGACTCCAGCTTGTGGATATGAAAATATTTTCTCTTGTTGTTTTTTTGTCTCTAAAATACAAGCAGAGCGCTGAAACCAAAGCTGCAGCTCTAAGCTCTGCTCCAGAGCTGTTCTCTGACTTTATCAGATTTTCTGCACCTCAGGCTTTCTTTTTTTTTTTCCACTTCACTTCATGAAAGATGCATTAACCCTGAAACAGGCATCTCAGACTCCACATGAGCACGTTCCAGCGGAGGACTGTGTCCGTCGCTCTCCAGATGTCTGCTGCGCTGAGCATGCAACATTTAAGTCACTTTAGAAAACCTCAAAAGTCAATGAAGTGGCTTCGGTTGTAGCTGGAGCAGCATCACAGCACACAACATGCCTAAACCCTCACATTTCACTCAGAATGCATCACATCAGTGTTCTGGCTGCTATCTGTGTGTGTGGGTCATATTCCCGCCAGAGCAGACAGATGTAGAGTAATGGACCGGCTGCCCCACTGCAGGATACAGTCCACCATGTTTCATCACCTGAAGCCAGGAATAAAACCTCACTGGTCCATTTCCTCTCTGACTATATTTTATTTAACAACCAAAAAGGAGAAAGCAAAGCCTCCAACATGAACACATGCGAGGCCCGGGGCGGCTGAACAGGGTCACAACCAAAGCACTACTTTATTAGTTTATGCAGCTGCTTTGCTGCTGCTGAGTCACTCCTCACTCACTGGACGTGTGTCCACAGAAATGTGGTGTTTAGACCTGTTTCTGAACTCTGGGTTCATCTGAGCGGGTCAAACTAAATATACGGCGTAGCGATGCTGTAGCTGCTGGTGTTCAGGATTAATTCTGGGTTTCATTTATTTCAGAGCCAGATGCTGGAAGGTTTAATCGTTTTTTAACTTATCCTGACTCATGTTTTCAGACCCTCGGTTGCAGCCTCAGCCCGACAACAACGTGGAGTCCTGTTGCTTCCCTGTGTGGTTCAATGTTTAATAAAATCCTAATTTTTTAACCCTATTCAGGACAGATTTTGATGTATTTTTGGTTCATGTATGTAGATTTCTGTCTCCTTTAACTTGCTCAGTGACTGCACATAAAACCACAAACTGAGGATCCATAAAATACAACCTGACTGCGATAAAAAGAGAATCTGTGTGAGGTTCAGTTCATGTAATCCAGGTGTACGTTTAGTTTGTTGCTCTCTGCTGTTTGCAGGAGTCTTTACTTTTGAGGTTTTTTTATTTTAAACAGCAGCATTAGGAAGCAGCAGGATCCACATGAGCGTCTCCAAAGTGTCAGAGTTGCAGTAACTTCATTAATTATTAACAGTTCTTCATTATCCCGGACACACAGACAGGATCTAATGGAGAATCATGATCTGTGTTTTAGCTGCGCCTCAGACAGGTGAGCTGGCAGGTGGAGCTGAATGTGTGGAGCCCAGAAACGATGAAGACTCGTTTTATTGGACCATAAGTCGTCGTAGATAAATTATAATTACACAAAACAGAGTTTCCATCGTATGGAACCATAAATTAACTGATATAAACATTTTGTCAGCAGCACCTCCGGGCTGATCATTAACTAATGAGCGACTACATGACGGATTCTGACCGTACCTGTAAGAACACGACTCTCTGATCCAGGTGGAAGGCTGGTTTCTGCCCCTAACGCTGTGTTTTATGATAAAACCGGTTGGATATCTGCTGAAACGCCTGAGGCAGCAGATGCCATTTCTAACGTCACCGTGCATCCCACTGGAGGCGCAGACAGGAAATTAAAAGACAAATTAGAGATGGAGCATTTTCCTGTCACAGAGATGCATGAGGTCAACAGAGGTCAAGGATCTGCACTAGTTTAGAGTGTTTCCTGCTTTATTTCTTTGTTGATCTACAAACATCAGGACAGCTGGCTGCTACATCTGGTCCACTGGACACTCAGCTTTACTGCTCTTTTGGGTTCTTTGGAGAAGAAGCAGCAGGTAGAAGATGAAAACACCCAGAATGCAAAGTCTGCTTTACAAGGTGGTAGAGAAAGGCAAGCAGACAGCAAAGAAAAGCTCTGCTGAGATACAGCTGACAAACACCACAGAGGTAACGAGAGGAGTTCAACTAATCCAGGATAACTTTTCATTATCTGGCTTCACTGAGCCGAACAACCACAATCACACGACGGCGTTCATCAGCACATTAATTAGCTGTTAGCTCATTCACATAACAGGGCAGCACTGGACAGGACTGGAGCTGAGTACTTCTCACAAGAAGAACAAGAAAACTATCATCCTCTTCATCACATGTGACAGCTGCATGCATGAGTTCAGATCTTCACCAGGATCTTCTGCAGTCTTTACTTCCCAAATGTTTACAAGAGATTCTGTCGCTGCAGCTTTAACAGACGTTTGCTGTAAAGCTGAAGGCAGGAGGTGAGTTTATCTGGACAGACTGATGCTCTACACACTGCAGAGCATCAACGTCTTCAGTAATCCGTGACTCTCCGTCCATACAGTCTCTATTAGATCCACAGAACAGAGCTCAGTGCTGCTCAGCAACATCAGAAACCTTCTAAACCAGCCCTGCTTCATAAACACTGTTCTGATTTATTCTCTGAATGTCTGCTGCAGGATTCATTACCAGCGTGTGTGTGTGTGTGTGTGTGTGTG